>NC_066621.1:65622098-65775364 GCF_025201925.1 Gopherus flavomarginatus
AGCAAGGAAATTAACAGCTATCCCTTAACTCTAGGAAAACTGGCCACTTGGTAGGTGGTTGATAACTGGATACTGGGCTTGATAGGAATCACTAATCAATAGATCAATCAGGATTTCTAGGAGATGATCCATAGGACAAGTTGAGATCTTAAAACAAGTAATTAACAAGACTAGGCAGTTGTTTAGTACCACAGATTGACGTAAGGAGATACATGCTACACCACTACGTGAGCTGAAAAAAAACCTAGCATAAAAACAGAGTAACCTCAGGGGTCATTTAATTTTTTACAGCAGCCTCCCAAAGTCTGACCTACAATCCAGAACCACTGTAGTGCTGTCCACTACCAGGACTCCCTTAATGGCCCTATTGTGTGTCTGTCCTGAGGGGAAATTCCTTCCTGGCACAGTTCCAGCCTCTATATGCCGCCAAAGTGAATGATCCCTTGAAATATTTGATAACTGCTTATACGTACTAACTGTTTGTTAGTTTATAAGGTGCCGCAGAACTCTTTGCTGCTTTTACAGATCCAGACTAACACGGCTACCCCTCTGATATTGCACTAAGCAGTGCCACTTTGAGTTAGTTTCCCCAACCGGAAGAAAAGCTCTGTGTAAGCTCAAAAGCTTCTCTCTGTCTCTGTAATAGAAGTTGGTCCAATAAAAACAATTATCAGCTCCCTCCCCCCATCTCTCTAAGGGTATATCTACACTACGGGATTATTCTGATTTTACAGAAACCATTTTTTAAAAACAGATTGTACAAGGTCAAGTGCACTCAGCCACACTAAGCACATTAATTCGGCGGTGTGCGTCCACGTACCAAGGCTAGTGTCGATTTCCGGAGCGTTGCACTGTGGGTAGCTATCCCATAGTTCCCGCAGTCTCCCCTGCCCCTTGGAATTCTGGGTTGAGATCCCAGTGCCTGATGGGGCAAAAAACATTGTCGCTGGTGGTTCTGGGTACAGCCTCACCCCTCCCTCCGTGAAAGCAGCAGACAACTGTTTCGCACCTTTTTTCCTGGGTGAACTGTGCAAAAGCCATAGCACAGCAAGCATGGACCCTGCTCAGCTCAAGACTGCAATTGTGGATGTTGTAAACACCTCGCGCATTATCGTGCAGTCTATGCTGAACCAGGACCTGCAAAACCAGGGGAGGAGGCGGTGGTACGGCAGCGCAGTGACGAGAGTGATGAGGACATGGACACAATTCTCTCAAACCACAGGCCCCTGTGCTTTGGAGATCCTGATGGTAACGGGGCAGGTTGTAGCCATTGAACGCCGATTTTGGGCCCGGGAAACAAGCACAGACTGGTGAGACTGCATAGTTTTGCAGGTTTGGGACGATTCTGAGTGGCTGCGAAACTTTCGTATGTGTAAGGGCACTTTCATGGAACTTTGTGACTTGCTTTTCCCTGCCCTAAAATGCCAGGATACCAAGATGAGAGCAGCCCTCAGAGTTGAGAAGCGAGCGGCAATAGCCCTCTGGAAGCTTGCAATGCCAGACAGCTAATGGTCAGTCGGAAATCAATTTGGAGTGGGAAAATCTACTGTGGGGGCTGCTGTGATGCAAGTAGCCAAAGCAATCATTAAGCTGCTGCTACGAAAGATTGTGACTGGGAAATGAGCAGGTCATAGTGGATGGCTTTGCTGCAATGGGATTCCCTAACTCTGGTGGGGCGATAGATGGAACTCATATCCCTATCTTGGCACTGGAGCACCAGGGCACTCAGTACATAAACCACAAGGGGTACTTTTCAATGGTGCTGCAAGCACTGGTGGATCACAAGGGACGTTTCACCAACATCCACATGGGATGGCCAGGAAGGGTTCATGATGCTCGCATCTTCAGGAACACTACTCTGTTTAAACGGCTCCAGCAAGGGAATTACTTCCCAGACCAAAAAATAACAGTTGGGGATGTTGAAATGCCTGTTGTTATCCTGGGGGACCCAGCCTACCCCTTGGTGCCATGGCTCATGAAGCCATACACAGGCAGCCTGGACAGTAGTCAGGAGTTGTTCAACTACAGGCTGAGCAAGTGCAGAATGGTGGTAGAATGTGCATTTGGCCGTTTAAAGGTGCGCTGGCGCACATTATGACTCGCTCAGACCTCAGCCAAACCAATGTCCCCATTGTTATTGCTGCTTGCTGTGTGCTCCACAATCTTTGTGAGAGTAGGGGGGAGACCTTTATGGTGGGGTGGGAGGCTGAGGCAAATCACCTGGCTGCTGATTATGCGCAGCTAGACACCAGGGCGATTAGAAGAGAACACCACAAAGTGGTGCGCATCAGAGAAGCTTTGAAAACAAGTTTCATCACGGGCCAGGGTACGGTGTGACTGCTGTGTTTGTTTCCCCTTGATGAACGCCCCCCCTTGATTGACTCATTCCCTGTAAGCAACCCATCTTCCCGCTTCTATTACAGCTTGCCTAAGGAAATAAAGTCACTATTGTTTAAAAATCATGTATTCTTTATTAATTCATTATAAAAAGAGGGAGAGAACTGACACGGTAGCCTGGGTGTGGTTTGGGAGGAGGATAGGAGGGAAGGAAAAGGCCACTAAAAAAGTTTCAAAGTGATGACAACCTTTTGGTTGGGCTGTCCACGGGGGTGGAGTGGGCGGGTGCACGGAGTCTCCCCCCATGCATTCTTACACATCTGGGTGAGGAGGATATGGACGTGGTGAGGGTGGTTACACAGGGGCTGCAGCGGCACTCTGTGATCCTGCTGCTGTTCCTGAAGCTCCACCAGACGCCGGAGCATGTCAGTTTGATCACGCAGCAGCCACGGCGTTGCATCCCACCACCGCTGATCTTCCTGCCTACACCTCTGATCTTCCTGCCACCACCTTTCATCTCAAGCGTCCCTCCTGTCCTTACGTTCACTGGCATCTTTCCTGTAATTTGATACCACATCCTTCCACTCATTCAGATGAGCTCTTTCATTGCGGGTCACTTCCATGATTTCCAAGAACATTTTGTCTCATGTCTTTTTTTTCTGCCGCCTTATCTGAGATAGCCTTCAGGATGGAGTAGGAAGGCTTGAAAAATTTGCAGCTGCATGAGGGAGGGAAAAAAGGGAGAGAAGTATTTTAAAAGATACATTTTACAGAACAATGCTTATACACTTTCACGGTGAACAACACTATTCACCTTACATAGCACATGTGATTTCACTACAAGGTCGCATTTTGCATCTTAATATTGAGTGCCTGCGACTCTAGTGTTAGAGATCTCACAGATGCAGGTCCGGGCAGCAGAATTCAGCTTGCATGTGTCCATGGTAAGCCATTGTCTTTCGGCTTCTGCAGCCTTCATATACACAGTGCCCTCCTTTCCCAAATACCAAGCAAATCCCGTTCAGTGCTGCTTCTTTCCTGTTAACATGCAGCACCAGAAACCACCCCCCACATCCAATTCTCTGGGATGATCGCTTTACCCCTCCCCCCACCACATGGCAGGTATCATGGAAGATCACTGCTAAACACCCTCCTTCCCCTCCCCCACCGCGTGGCTGGTAGCAGGGAAGATCCCTGCTAGCCAAACGCAAAAAAGCTCAGACCCATTCCCCCTCTCCTTTCCCCCTGCTTAGCTACCTGCAAGGAAGGATTTCTTTTAAGCAACAGGCAAACAGCCCAGTAGGAATGGCAATCTCTGTCCCCTTAATTAAATTCCTGAATTTCAACCAGGTTACCATGAACGATATCACTCTCCTGAGGATAACAAAGCGAGATAAAGAACGGATGTTGCTTGAGTGCCAGCAATCACCAGGAGCATACGCAGCTAGGCTTTGTCATGCAATGATACCAGATTACTTGCTACATGCATGGCGTGGTCAAGTGTCCTACCATGGAGGATGGAATAAGGCTGCCCTGCCCAGAAACCTTCTGCAAAGGCGCTTTTGGAGTACCTCCAGGAGAGCTTCATGAAGATGTCCCTGGAGGATTTCCGTTCCATCCCCAGACATGTTAACAGACTTTTCCAATAACTGTACTGGCCGCGAATGCATCCCAAGTCCTCAGGGCAAATTAATCATTAAAAAATGCTTGCTTTATATTTACAAAGCTACACTCACCAGAGGTCGCTTCCATGGCTTCATTGTCTGGGATAGTGGCTTGGGAGGGCTGGGAGGGTAATGCCGTTTGGGTGAGAAAAAGCTCCTGGCTGTTGGGGAGAACAGAGTGCTGTGTGCTCTCTGCAAGCTCGTCCTCCTCTTCCTCCTCATATTCCCCGTCCGCAGAATCCTCAGCCATGGCTGAGATTACCACCCCCACCTCGGAATCCACGGACGGGATGGGGTACTGGTGGAGGACCCCCCTAGAATTGCATGCAGCTCAGCGTAGGAGCAGCATGTTTTCGGCCCTGCCCCGGACCTTCCGTTTGCTTCTTTGGTTTTCTGGTAGGCTTGTCTGAGCTCCTTAACTTTCACACGGCACTGTACTGAGTCCCTGGTGTGGCCTCTCTGCATCATGGCCTTGGAAATTTTTTCAAATGTTCTTTCATTTCATCTTTTGGAACGGAGTTCTGTTAGCACAGAATCCTCTCCCCATATAGTGATCAGATCCAGTACCTCCCATGTGGTCCATGCTGGAGCTCTTTTTCAATTCTCAGGAGACTGCATTGTTACCTGTGCTGATGAGCTCTGTGTGGTCACCTGTGCTGGTGAGCTCTCCACGCTGGCCAAACAGGAAATGAAATTCAAAAGTTTGTGGGACTTTTCCTGTCTACCTGGCCAGTACATCCGAGTTCAGATGGCTTTCCAGAGCGGTCACAATGGTGCACTGTGGGATACCGCCCGGAGGCCAATACCGTCGACTTGCGGCCACACTAACTCTAATCCGACATGGCAATACCAATTTCAGCGCTACTCCTCTTGTCGGGGAGGAGTACAGAAACCGGTTTAAAGAGCCCTTTATATCGATATAAAGGGCCTCGTTGTGTGGACAGGTGCAGGGTTAAATCGGTTTAATGCTGCTAAATTCAGCATAAACGCGTAGTGTAGACCAGGCCTAATATTCTGGGACAACATGGCTACAACACCTGCATAGAACAACGATGTCAAAAGTCCCAGAAAAGGAGTGGGAAGGGAATATTATCAGGCAACAGCCCCTCTTTACCGCATGCTCCCTTCAAGAAAAGAAATCCAGGCAAGAGTAAACGACTTTCCTCTGCCGCTTCTGCCCCGTCTGAAAGGCGTGATGTGCACAGATATAAGGGAAGTAGCGAGTTGCAACAAAGATCCCAAGTTGACAGGGAAACTCCAGATACAAGACTTGGGATCTACAAGCCATCCCTAAATTCTGTGATGCCTGTGCTCCTGCCCCACACTTCAAGGCTTCACATACCTTCTCCATGGACGGAAGAGCAAAGCTCCAACATGTGGCTCTTTTAGTTTTATTTTCTTCTTCACTCAAGTTTTTATATATAAGGGGAGCATCAGGGCCTCAGGAGGTCACTCCGCACTCTTGGAAGCTCCAGTGATTCCAAGAGAGCTGTGTGATCACCATTAAACTGTAGGGCAGCATATTTCAAAAGATCATATCAAATGCTGCAAATAACTGTTTCAGTTACGTGTTTTACTCTGGAGGTGAGACAGAAAGGAAAACAGTAATCAAAAGGAGAAAAGTAAGGCATGCTCCACTATAATGATGGTAATATACAATCTTCAGCAAGCAGCCAGAGCAGCTCATCTATTGGAAAGGACACATCAGGAACCACCACCAGTTAGCAAAGCATGTTTTAAGATGTTTTATTTAATTTGCCAAAATTGCCAAGAAAGAACATATACAACTTCAACTAAGCAAAATCAACTAATATTAAAAACAAATTCTATGAAAGCATATACTTCTATTCTGTAATCACGCTACAATTCAGAATGAAAACAAATCCATTTGTAATGACCCAAACATGTTAACTGGTTATTTGTCAATGATATGTATAATTGTAGCATTAGTACTTCATGTTTTTAATCAAAAAGGATACAATGCCTGGATATTTCATTGTAATTGCATAGTATAGTATAAATATTCATTATTCTCTTTCAATTTAGTCTCCAGACTTTGTCTTACAAATGGCTGCTGAAACTCTTAATATGCAATTTTTCTTGATTTCAGAAATCTCTAATTTGCCCATTTTGAAAATGGGCAAATATGCTTGAGAAGTCAAGAACAATTTTCATTTCCACAACTTGTTACAGTGAAGAGGAATTATGCTGTGAACAAAGATAAAATAACTATTTTCATCATATGCAGGGCTAGTCCTTTTGATAATTCAAAGATGCAAAAATACATTTTAATTGAAAAGTGAGCTGATTTGCATGGAACAGGAAGCAATCCATGTAGTTAATATTTTATTTTAGGAAAATCTTCTAAAATTTAGAAGCTAATACTGGAAAGGCTTCTTAGCAAATATGAGAACAGCCTCAGGTGGAGTTTTTTCCTTTAAATAACAGCATTTTCCAATATTTTTAAAACATCTGGTAATTTGGAGACTCCTGTACAGTTAAAAAAATCCACAACAATAAACATTCTGTACTATTATAACAGCTTCCACCCAGGGATCTAAAAATACCTAACCAATATTAGTGAATTACACCTTACAACACACCTGAGAGGCAAGGCAATATTATTATCCCCCATTTCACAGATAGAGAAGCTGATGCTTAGCAAGGGTAAATTATTTATTCAATGTCACATAGGAAGGCTGTAGAAAAGACAGGAACAGACCTCGGGTCTCCCAAATCTGTGTTTTAACCACAGGACCATCCATCCTTTCTTTAAACAACAATATGATACTTGTGCAACTTGCTAAATGGATGGAAACAAGGGCTGACTCCTGCTCCCTTGAAAAATCTAGGGAAATTTTGACAATGGCTTCAGTGGAAGAAGGGAAATATATTTGTGTCTTTTAATGCATTTTCTACCACGTCATCAGCAAGCTTCAGCAAACAAGACACTGATCTATGGAATATCACAGCAGTTAATTAATATATACATTATCTTTGGGGCCTGATTCTCCTGTCACATCAGATTTATACCAGTGTTCTAAATGAAGTTACTTTTGATTTACACTGGTGTGAAAGCAGAATCATAAAATATATGTATACAGGAGGTAAAGTGTTAAATCAAGCAAAATGTTGAAGAACCTTTGATGCTGTATCCATTTTGTTTTTTTAGGAGACCAATACAACCATAGAGAAAATGTTACTTGAAGTTGGGCTAACAGTGCTGCATTGTTGAATTCTGACCTGTCATTCACATCCAAAGGCTAGCTCCATCTTGTTTTTGAGTTTTTTGACACTACTATTATTCTCAATGATGCTACTGTGTTTCTGGTACTATACTAGCTAAGGGCTGAATGCACAAGTCAGGGGGAAAAAAACTAAGTATTTGCAGTCTTTGTGGCATGCAAAGTTCTATGGAAACTAACTTTGGGTGGTTTCTTGCACTTTGCACGGTTCAGAATGTAGACAAGGCCAAAGACAGCGTGTACACCCAGAATGTACTTATACTCAGATTTTCCCTGTTTCTGAGGGTTTTTTAAAAAAGAAAACAAGAAAGAAACTAATTGTCCACTAAAAAAAGTACATAAAACTGATTTTAAACAGCTCTATTCAAACCAATAGTGCTGCCACTTTCCAATGTATGGTTAACCCACATTTCCTGTGAGCCCATACACTACAGGAACCAAGAGATCCTGCCACTTGCTATTTTACAGTGGTGACAGGCTTCTTAGGTCCTGGTCAATCAGCTGGCATAAGCTGCATTATTTTGCTGGTCGATGTGATCTACACTAAAATATCCATTTCTGAAAATTTAAGTCATTTAATTGAGCCTAAGAGCATATGTCAGAAGGAGCTGTTTAAAAAAAGTCATGTACACAGGCACTCTTCATATGGTCCCATTGGAGTCTGCTAAATCCAGTGCTCCATGCCACAGGTGTGTGACTTTAAATGATGCCATTGTATGCCATGGTGTTTTGAGAATAGTTTACATGGAACAGAAATGCATTCAGCCGCAGCAAACTAAGGCATATCCTTGAATATTTGATCTGCTTTGTAAATGTGTCACTCAGTGGAGACGATTTTCTGTACCATTTACACTCCTTGGGAGCCTTTATTGTCTACTATGTAAATGCATATTTATACAGTTATTAATTATTTATAGTCGAGTGTTGAAAACTATATTCAGGCACTTTTAAAAACAAGCATTATTTTGACCCAATGTAAGGTTTCATACAATATCTCTGTATTGTATTTAAACCATAGTCAAACCAGATATTATATACTTGATAAACTAGCAGCTCTGGGCCTGATTCTTTCACCAGCTTTATCCAGTGCTTGGGGCTAAAGCCTCTGCCATGCCTGCAGGGAGCTCGATGTAGCAAAGATGGCTCTAAGGGTCAGACTTTTAAAGGTATTTAGTTGCCTAAAGCTGCAGATAGACACCTAGTGGGATTTTAAAAACATCTAGGTGCTTCAATGAGGATTAGGCACCTATTGACTGTTGAAAATCCCACTGGGCACCTATTTTCTTCTAAATACTAAATTTAGATGCTTAAATACTTCTAAAAATCTGGTGCTAAATTACATTTCTGCCCCATGATTATGAGGCAGGCTGGCTGGCTGGTAGCCTAAGCATTGCTTTAATTCACATCTGCTTGTAATGGCTAATGATAAGCAGCTGTAACAGAGCACACTCCAGTTCGCTTAGTCCAGGTCCCGTCAGCACCTGTCCCACCACCACCAAGGCATCTATGCTACACTGGCTTTATGCCGTATGAGGATTCCCTGTACAGGGGACCTCACCAGCTGCGTCTTTAGGAACTGCGGGGCCCAATTCGAATACCCGGTGGCGGTCTGGGTCTTTGGCGGTGAGGGGTCCTTCACTCACTCTGGACCGCCCATCGCTGAAATGCTGCCGAAGACCTGGAGCGAGTGAAGGACCCCCCGCGGCTGAAGTGCCACCGAAGACCCGGACTGCCACCAGGTATATAAAAAAAAATTAAAAATTAAAAAGGCACCTAAGGTGCAGGGCCCTCTTAGGCACGGGGCCCGATTCCGGGGAATCGGCCTAAATCCGGTCCTGGTCTTTAGGGTAGTTTTCTAACTGCTTGGCACTGCCTCAGCAGTACAAAGCCACTATACTGGGGCAGGAGAGAGGGATCTGATTTCTGTGCAGTTACTTCAGATTTTCCCTGGTGCAAGTGAGAACAGAATTAAGCCCAGAATTAGTTTCGTGTCATTTCCCAGCATTGCAGTAGTAGCTAGGGATGATTTTCAAAAACCAATTACTTGGTCATCTTTGTTAAAATTCATTTTTTTAAATAGCAAATGAGCACCCAGTACATATGGTGAGCTAAAGATTTATAAATCTCATTTCACAAGCAAGGCTTTTGTATTGTTTGGTCAGGTTAGATATGTAGGGTTCCAAAAAGCATTCAAATCAAGGAAATCTGCTGTTCTGTTTCTGCACTCCTACAATTTAAAAAACATGGAAAAACAACCTCGTCCATACATAAATTGGCAAAACAATATCTCCCCTCTTGGCTCACAGTTCAAGAATCAAGCTGCTGCCCAGAGCAAAGGTTTATTTTGACCAAGGATTAAACCCCTGAAAGAGAGAGTTTGACAGATAAATTGTGATTGACCATTAGCTATACTGGCACTGTATGGCAGTGCTATGACATTTACACACAAAATACTATCTGTAAATAACATTATGCTCCTAAGGACAAATGCTGATATACATTTCACCTTGAACACTCACCCATTTGATTGAATTGCTCAACACACCAATAATTTTCTTTGGAGCCATTGCAGAGGATTGGTTACAAAGGATATGGTTCCACACATATTTTGAACAATGTGTATTATTTACTTCAAAGGCTGTATTTTGGCACAAACGTTAAAAAAAGAAAAGGCATGCGGGGTAGTGGGAATAGTATTTTATCCAACAGACTGGAGACAGGGTAATATATTGTGTGTACAAATATATTTGAATGCTTAGAATACATGGTATTTCTGTGTGAGAGATATTTTCCCGCTTTGTATTTCAGACCCATTGCACTCTACTGCAACAGTTCTTCAGGCCCAGAAATGCAGTCCCTATCAAGGCAAAAATCCTGGTGCAGTCAATGTGCCTGATTTCTCCTACAGTTTTATCCATGCAGCCCTAGGGATTCTTTAGGGTTCCATGGTGTACATTAAGGCTGTTACCCTGCGAACACTTAGACGAGCCACCAACACTGAACTCAATGAACCTACCCCACCACTGCCTTTTGCTTTTTCAGGCATTTAGATCAGTGCAGTGTGACTACAATGAGGGTGAAATGCCACCATCCCTATAATAAGGCTACAGTATATCAGTGCACAAGTGGGTTAAAATCCATTTGATCGCTACCATATTATAACAAGTGCACTGTATGATACTGCTTTTTTAATTTTACATTCAGATACATTCAAAATATATTAGAATGACATGTCATGTCAAGCACACTCTTGGTAACTAGAAGCCATTCTGCCAAACAGAAGCCTGATGTAATTCCATTGCCTCACATGGAGTTGTTCCAAGAATATGGCTTATTGTGGCCATAGAAAATAGCAGTAATTGGAGGCTTTAATTCACAGGCTATTTTGAGATAGTATGGGGTATAATATCATTGCCCTCTGTTAATTGGATATTCAGTGATCCTCAGCAATGAAAAGCAGTGAAGCTGTTGTAACCCCAGAATTTTCTGATCATCAGGAATCACCACGCCCGAAGGGACCTACAGATCCCAGACTGCATAGATACTCTTATTTTTGATATTATATTGAACATGTTCTCTCCCTAACCATTTTGTGGCCACGGCTACTCTGAAGCTATTTTACATGAACAAGAACGCTTCTTTAGGATCCATTCCCCACTTTTACAGAGTTGATAGGATTTCCATGCAATGCTACAGAGACATGACAAGACACAAATACTGTTCACATTTCTACTGTGTTCAGACTTCTCACAAAACCCAGATAAATTGGTTCTCTCAGGAAAAAAAAAAGACTATTTAACAAATCACTCCCCCTTACCCACCTCAAGTTACTGTTCTACAATTAATTACAAAGAACACATATTAGAGACAGATTGAGTGCTATAGCCCACATACTGTAATGCAGTTCAGCATTATCTTTCAATTTGAAGAGATTTTTCTTTTTTTACTAATGATTTACACATCTGAAGACTAGACATGGATAAGGATATCATCATTTCTTAGAAACAAAATCCTAAAATGCTAACATGGAAATGCTATTTAACAGAATATTAAAGATTCGTGCAGATCTGAGAAGTCACTTTCAGGCTAGGTTTTTTCCAGTAAAAATCAACATACTTCTGATGAGACTGCAACTCTAACTGGTAGGTCACGGTCTATTTCCTTCTTTTAAATCACTGTTGAAAAACTATATTGCAACTGCTGGCATACAAAATGTTTATTATATTACAAATTATTTGTACACTGTATTTTAACTGTGTCATTGCATTGTGCTCAGATAGCATAATTATAACATGATTTTTCTTTCCAAGACTGTCCTCACTGTCTTCATATAACCTTTTTCTGTAGTTCTTTTAAAAACTGCAAAATGATGTTATAAACAAGATAAAAAGCCATTATGAATGAAGAGATTAAAATTCATCTGTGAATAAAGTGCACGACAGTGTTTTTCTAAGTAAATCAGAGAATTTTGCAACAGATGGCACATCTTCAATACAATCCCAAACAGAATTAACTTTGGATATCTAACAGTTCTTCCCCAGGTGTGGGGGGTGGGGGAGTAGATTTAACTTTGCCATCATAGTTTTGTCTCTCTAGGACCAGGGCCAGCTCCAGGGGTTTTGCCGCCTCAAGCAGCCAAAAAAAAAAAAAAAAACTGCGATCGCGATCTGTGGCAATTAAGCGGGAGGTCCTTCGTTCTGAGTGGGAGTGAGAGACCCTCTGCCGAATTGCCGCCGAATACCTGAAAGTGCCGCCCCACTCTGGAGTTGCCGCCTCAAGCACCTGCTTGATAAGCTAGTGCCTGGGGCCGGTACTGTCTAGGAGGATGCTAAGCTAAAATTTAAATGAAAATTATACTGGTGAAAATTGCATGTAGATAAGGCCTAACAGAAAATTCAGCCCTGGTGTGAGAGAGTGCAGTTCCTACTGAAGCCAATGGGAATTAGTCCTGCTTACGGCAAACTGAATTTGGCCCAGTATTTATAAGCCTTCACTTTCAAATGCAATATTTTCAGGGAGACAGAAATTAACACAAAAAGACATTTGGATGCATTGTGTTACACTCATGAGATTAGTATTAGTTGGTTAATAGGGAACTGAGACACCAGTCTGTCGTCATTAGACTCATATTTATATGAAAGGCTGAGTTTCTTTGGTGCTTTGTTCATTCAATTATCCAACTGCCTATTTGTATACTCTAAGCATCGGGTATCAATCTTCACCAATAAATTGCTCAAGATTTTTCCCTTTTTTGCAATTGGTTTATGGTAATTTTCTGTCTATAATAGATTGGTCACGTGTATAAATATACAGCATATATTTACATAGAGATTACAAAAATACATTTCATTTATATCTAATTAAGTAACAAAAATGAAATTTCACATTTGTTTAAAGATCAACTAGCATTCCAAAATCTTTGAATAGTTAAGGTCTTTAGAGCAGGAGACATCTGTTTCTTCCAGGGTGGCTATGCATCACTATCTGGAATGAGTTTTTTTAATTTTAATTTTTTGAAAAAATAGCTCTGTTTTAAAAGTTTGTGCTTCAACAATTTCAACACCTCATTCCAATCTTTTCTTTTCCTGTCCAGTCAGTTTTTTTCAAATAGCCATAAAGCTAAACCAAGCTCCCGTTCTCACCTCAGTAAAGACCAAAGAAACTCATTACGAAAATGGAATGACCAGATAAAATAGCGTATACATCTGAAGCTGAATAAATTAACAGGATGAACAACATTACCTTTAACTTCACTAGCCAAACATGCCCAGAACACAGCATCCCATAAGCAACTTCAGTTCCCAAAGCTAAATTATTACTGAAGGAACTGGAAGTATTTTGCATAATCTCCTAACTATTTTGTGTGAGATTGCAAAAGATGAATACTGTCAAATTCAGCTGGTTAGGGTTTTGTGAAGGTTGGATTCATATAACAGTGCAGTATAACCTTTATCTTGAGCAGTCTATACTCATTGTAGGTACAGCAAATAACCCCCTTTTTCACAGAACAAAAATATTTTGTTAAATCCACACTTGTTTACTTATTTACACTTTAATGTAATCAATAGGCCCTCTACATTCAGAATTTCCTACAGAGACTGAGAATTCTAGAGTTCGTGTATTCATTGCTCCAGTGTAATCAAAGTCAATCACAGCTTCAGGTAGCATTCTCTGGCATCACTTTACTAGATGTCATTGTTCAAGAAAGAGTACAAAGCACTATGTTAAATAGAGGTCTTCTTGTCAAAGCAGGTGTATTCATTATTCCAGGCTGGATAGATTTGCTCAAGGTTCTCAAATTTACCAGCTTCACAATGCATTCAGAATGAATACCTCTTGAATGTAGGGCAAAACTCAAATAATCATTTTTCATTTGTGGGTTTCTGAAAGCTTTTAGCACCCACTTCCGTTGTTAATCTTCCTTCCCATCGTGCAGCATAGGCTTTCTTAATATTGTAAACACATTCTCTGTAACTCAACAGTGGCATTAGTGAACACTGAAGCCACCAATTACCCCAATACAATTAACTCTCTTCATAGTCTTCTCTTCTTTCTGGCCTTTGCTGGGACTATTTACAGGGTACATTGTTTATATTACTTATTCACGTCAAATTTTTGTGGTTTGAATGTGGTCTCTAGAAGGAAAGGACTGATGTTGCTTTGCTGCATTCAGCCCTGATTATTTTGTAATGAACTATTAATATGATCTCTATCACAGAAGATTTATGGCCTTTAGTTTACTCAGTACTACTGTATTTTCTTCTTTAATCACAGAAATAAAATTGACATGCAGAAGTTATTCTAGACAGTTCTACTTTTGTGCCCCTGATTCTTAATAGACTGTAGTATTACATAGACGTATGTTTAATAGCATCCTAGTGACAAAGGGCTCATAGGACAAGAGCTAAGTGACAAACAATTGCATATCATAAATAGATCTTATCAGTATTAAAGAGTTGCCTGGCAGCATCTCCTTATCCAGCAAACAGACAGAGTCCATATCTTCAAGTCCTCTTGTTCTATTTCATTCCATTTCACAATAACCTAGTGTTAATCTTTCAGGAGAAAAATGCCATCACTCTGGCACAAGTTGCAGCAAGTTTTTAACTGAAAATTAAGACTTACTTCCTTGGCTACAACAAGGTATGTGATACAAACACTGTGCACAAAGGTATTAGACCTGGAACTCAAACATGTCTGTTTGTTTCTTGGCCAGTTTAGCAACCTCCTCTCTTATTGCCTTCACTAGAGCAGCTGTAGAAATGTTGGTAAGAGCTGTGTCAGAAGGGTCAGCTTCTGAGAGGCTATGCTGAGAAGCTGCAGTAGAAGGCAACGGAGCCTGTTCCAGACTAGGATGCATGTTTGCTGGCTGACTGTACTGGCGGGGAAGTCTTGAAGGAGAGTTATGTTGGTAGCGTGATCGTGGATAAGCCTCTATGTAACCAGGGAGTGGAACCTATGGAAGAGAACAATCACACAAAATAGCTGGCCTTCAGGACACCTATTATGTAATCTAACACTCCAGAGAACTCCATGCAGTAGGATTCAAATGAACATATGCCTCTTGGGGCCACACTAAGAGAAAGCAGACTTCATTCTCATAGTGCCACTTTACTGTGTACATTTTTGTATGTGCTGTTTGTAAGCAACAACCAGTGTTAAGTTCCCAGCTATCCAAATTGTGTGAACAAATTCTCTTTGCAGAGGAAAAAAAACTCTACATGCTAAACTAATCACCACTACAAGGGCAGATAAATGCCTCGTTGAAAGTGTGTCCCTTTATTATTTTGTATGATTCTTTGCTTTCCTATAGCTGATTTCAATACGTAGATTTATCACAGTATCCTGAAAAATATCTAAGGCATAAACTATAATTAAAAAGCCAAGGGAAGGAGAAAAGAGTTTGCTGGCTTGAAGCATCGCTGTCTAATCCACATGAAGCAAACAGCCAGGTTCTGAGTCTTAAAGCTCCCAATAAAAACTGACAGTGGACATAGCATTAGATACAGGCTATCTGGGTCACTTGCAGGTTTAAATGAGTGTAAATGGTGGATTCTCTGTAATTTGAAGTCTTTAAATCATAATTTGAGGACTTTAGTAACTCAGCCAGAGCCTAGATCTATTACAGGACTGGGTGGGTGAGATTCTGTGGCCTGCAATGTGCAGAAGGTCAGACTAGATGATCATGATGGTCCCTTCTGACCTTAAAGACTATGAGTTTATGAGTTCAGCACTAAGGAGCTGCCTCACCATTTACTAAGGGGAAAAATGAAGTGTTTAACCTGTCTGCTAAAATTGGGAAGGGTGGCCAACTTGAGCCTGATAAGGAGCCAGAATTTACCAACGTACACTGCCAAAGAGCCATAGTAATACATCAGCAGCTCCCCCATCCCGCTCCCAGTGGCTCCTACCCACTGGCAGCCCTGCCAATCAGCACCTCCCCCTCCCTCCCTGCACCTCCCGATCAGCTGTTTTGTGTCGTGCAGGAGGCTGGGGGGTGGGGGAGGAGCAAGGGCACAGAACACTCAGGGAAGGGGCAGGGTCTATGGCAGAGCTGGGGTTAAGCAATGAGCACCCCCCAGCACATTGGAAAGTTGACGGCTGTAGCTCCAGCCCGAGAGTCAGTGCCTATACAAGAAACCACATATTAACTTCTGAAGAGCCGCATGCGGCTCCAAAGCCACAGGTTGGCCACCCTTGCTCTATACCCATCATTGCACAGCTGGCTATGTGCTTTATTGGACAAGGAGCTTTGACTTCTCTGAAACATCAGGTTTTATGGCCAAATTCAACTGTGGTGGAACTCTTAACTCAAATGCAATTATACAAGAGATGAATATGGTCCATTGTGTCAATCAGAAATAAAGGTAATTGGAAGATTTTATTCCCACATTGGAACAGATATGCCACAGTTACACTTCAGTTTTACTTTGCCCTAACTCCATTGATTTCAGTGGCATTTCAGTGGCTTAAACTAGAGTACCAGTGAGGAATCAGGCCCTTCATCCCTATGGGATACTAAATGTTGCAGGTGCAACATTCTGATCCACCATGGCAAGCTCTAAACTGAATTTGAGGAAGTTTAGAACTCAGTATCTAACTAATTTTATTTGTTTTGCAAATTGGTAAAGAAACAACAGCATTTAATTTTAAGGGATGTTTTAAGCTACTGTATTTCAAGTTGTGGTTCATTTTCTTAATTAGACAAAGTAATTTTACCCGAGAGAGAGTTTACTGATACAGAGTAACCATTTTAAATCCAATTAGAAAAAATGAAAAGAAATCTCACTGATTTTCAGATTTGGAGTGATTTGCACAATATCCTATGGTCATCATAAATCAATAGAAAAGCCATTAAAATGTATAAGCATAGAAAAGATAGCTTGATAATTCTTTTTCTTTTAATTAGAAAAGGACATGGGGCCAGATTTTCAAATTAATTTAGTTCCCATTTAAGCATCTAAATGAAGTCACCAAATGTTCAGCACTTAGCAGGTTCCACGGAGAACAATCAGAGCTGTTGGGTAAACCATTGATAGCTGAGCACCTTTGGACATTTGGCCATTTTATTTAGGTGACAAATGGGAGCTCTTGGGCACTGAACTTCTGAAAATCTGGTCACTAAGGGATGGATTTTCAAAGATATTAGGTGTCTAAAGTTGCAAATAGGTGCCCGTGGGATTTTGAAAAGCACCTAAACAGGTAGAGAGGGGGGACAAACTGCTTACGGCCTTTTGAAAATCCCATCAGATGCCTATTTGCATCCTTAGGCCCCTAACTATCTTTGAAAATCCGGTCCTTCATATTACATATGCTTCGCAAGATTCAGGGTATTTCCATCCACTTGATGCACAAAATATAAAATCCACCAGGAATAGTATTTGCTTGAGTACTAGATGGAAGTGGTATTTAAATACAGCCAAGAGGTTGCACCCCTTTTAAGTACAGAATTGGACTGATCACATAGCAAACATTCATATTGAACAATAAATAAAAACCATTAGAGGTCACTATTTTACTGCTTTTACTCAGCAGCAACTGAAGATTTGCTTGGACAATCATAACCCCACCAGATACATTTCCCTTCCTCCACCAAATATAAAGCTTAAAATCTTTGCTTTTCTTTGAGAAAGTAGTGCATTAAAGTAAATGAAGCTTAAACTAAATTCTCACAATTTCACCAATATTTGGTATTTTTTAAAGCCCCAGCTCCAGGAGGCATGTGATTAGTGGAGAATCTGAGTTTTCATTTTTTAAAAAATAAGGTTCTAGCCCTCATGGTTTCAGAAAGAAAGCATGAAAACAAGTCCCAAAAATACTCTAAAGGCTCACAAACCAGAAGACAGAGAAAAAACTCCAAATGTTTTCTTTTTAATTTCATGATTTTGAGGACCAATTCATGATTTTTAACACATTGAATTGGCAATATTGTGATTCTATTCCATAGTGACAATTTTCAGATTCAGGAGGTCCCTGGGCATGATATAAAGCATTTGGGGGCAGGATCTTGGTTTAAAAAAAAAAAAGGATATTTTCCCCCATTTTTTCTTTTCTTTCCCTTATCTAATAAGTAACCCTACTTCCTGGCTGCGGGCTCATAAGGAGATGCCAGCCCCCTGTTTAGCAGGATGTAGAGTCTAAAAGCTCTGGCAAGTAAATGTAGATGAAGGAAATCTGCTGCCTTCTCCTCTAGGAGAGGGATTCATACCTCCTCCTGCCACAATGATCTTTTGTGAGCCCTCCCCACCCCCCAAAAAATTCTTCCTCTCTGCTTCCTCATATACAAAGATGGGAACTACTGCATGTAGCAGCTGCTCCAATACCGGTCCTATGACTCTTCCCCTCCACTCCCCACCGGGCTCTCTGGCCTTACCAGAGTGTATCCCATTCCAAAGGAAGGAATGGCAGCCTGGAGTTTCCCTCCAGCTCCATTCACCTTCTTCAGAGTCGTCAGTCCCCATTTCTTGGCAAATAAGATCTGGCCATCACTTCCTTGGGCTATAGACAGGAAGTAGGACCATATGGAGCAAAGAGGTAAAAATTAAATACTTCACCTATGTGTTTCAAAGTAGAAGTCTAAACTTATTAGTATAGTTCCAAGGGGCCTACTGAATTTGAAAGAGCCAGTAGGGTTACAAACCAGGTTTACTACAAACTAACAACTAAAATTCTCCTCTGAAAAGGGACTCTAAAAATGACACCAAAGGGCACCATATCCCAAGGACTTCTTTTCAGAAGATACTTTTTCTAATGGCCTGTGCTACAGATTCAATCTGGAATCAGAGTCCAGCTGAGTTCTTTTCTTCTCATGCAGCATTAATAAAGGTCTGATAGGCCAAATGGAGTCCTAAGCAATATCACTTTGTTTCCAGTAGAGTTGCATGGGGTAACTTATTGGCCCTGCAATGGCAATTAACTAGACAATTCTATTGATATACAAGAGGAAATTGAATCCATCTCCTTCTCTGTTATAGCTGAATTGGTTCTGCAGTAACAGGAGTAAACTGAATCCACAAAGGGAGCAGATTTGTTGAGGAAGAAGTTACCATTTTTAAAAAGTCACTTTACAGGAAAGTGGGAAAACAAAATCTAATTGTGAGAAATGGTTTCAAATATGAAAAACTACTCTAGTTCACCTTAAGTAGTTAAGTATTCACCCACAAAAGCTCATGCTCCAAAACGTCTGTTAGTCTATAAGGTGCCACAGGATTCTTTGCTGCTTTTACAGATCCAGACTAACACGGCTACCCCTCTGATACTTACGAACTTTGCATTTCTTTGGAATATAGCTGTCTCTTGTACTGTACTACAAAGCTACTTAGTGGACTGTCAAACTAAATATTATAATAAATTTGTGCTCACATATCTAAAGCATGAGTTAACCCTGTAATGACCACGGGCTACAGTACAAACAGCTAATAATAAAACAATTTATTTTACTTTTACTGAACACTATCTGTTCTAATTTTAAGTATCCTTCAGCTACTTACTCTCAGGCTCAACTGGGCTTAATGGAGCAACAGAAAGCCTAGTCTTTTTTCAGTCTTTATTATAAAAACATTCTACTTTTTACCAGTAAGAGAAATTAAAACTCTCATGCTCCATTTTTGTATCCTCCTCCCAGTCTCATCTTCACACTCTCGCCCATGCTAGTGAAACATTCCCATCCTTTCATGAGCTGACCTCTTGCTCCTCTTCAAATTTCTCCCCAAAATACAATTCTTCCACAAAGCTTTTTTAAAAATGTGAGATTCTTATACCACATCTGTCTCATGATAGTATAAATGGCTTCAATCCCAGGCAATGCCCTGGCTGTTTTGTGCCATTCCCCTTGCCTGGGGGGGAGTGAGTAAGGCTCCACCACAGCACTCCCATGCCACATCCTGTGCCTGTGACTGGAACAAACGGCATAGGCATGGCCAAGGTACCCTTGAACCTTGGCAATACACATCTCATGTAAAAAGCCCTTTGGCGCACGTTGCTCCACATAAATGGACTGGTGGCTTTTTGCTGACTTGATCCCAATACAGTTTGATATAAGACAGTTAGCTATTTGCATGTTATATGTAAAGTTAACAGTCACCGTTCTCCACTGCCTCTGAGATACAATCAGACACAGTGAAGAATGGTGGCTGTAGGGAGCTAGTTGTGGCTTCCCAATCCCTCAGCTGCCCTATTCAAGCAGAAGTTAGAGCCCCCAGTGACGGATCAGGTGCAGTGCAGCTAGGTTCTCCTTCCCACCCTGTCTCTGGCGTTTCCCCAGCCTGTTCCCTCTTTCTCATTTCTATGACATCTCTACTAGCTTTACATTGCTGAAGATTCTCCTTACACAGGGAGAATTCTCCTGTCCAAATTTCCACCCTCTTTATGGTCACTTTGTGCCACTTATGCCCTTTATGTGTAGATCATATAACATATTATTACAGAGAAAAACAAGAACACTTACCGAGTCTGCCCATTGCCCTGGTAATTCATTATCTCCAGCATAGGGCATCCAGGCTTGGTTCCTGTATGCTGTGGGTGGTGTTGGGATGAAATAGCCTGTGAATCCAGGTCGGTTTGTTGCTGGTATGGCAAACACTGCTGGTACTGTATTTCCTATTAAGCAATAGGGTAGAGATGATTAATAGTTGATAATCTTAGCTATAAACCTAGAGGATCATTACAAAGCCTACCTAAAGCAGCCTGAGGAGAGACAATGAGTCTGTGTGAGAATGTTGATAACATCAAACTAGAATACGATTGCTCCTATCAGCTGCACAGAGCCCTTTTCTAAAAAGGCACAGCATATTAGAGAAGCTAAGGACTGTACGTTGCAGATCAGGAGTGAGGTGTATTTGTAAAGTCATCTTTGGGTATGTCTACACTACAGGATTATTCTGATTTTACATAAACCGGTTTTGTAAAACAGATTGTATAAAGTCGAGTGCACGCGGCCACACAAAGCACAATAATTCGGCGGTGTGCGTCAATGTACCGAGACTAGCGTCAATTTCTGGAGCGTTGCACTGTGGGTAGCTATCCTGTAGCTATCCCATAGTTCCCGCAGTCTCTCCCACCCATTGGAATTCTGGGTTGAGATCCCAAAGCATGATGGTGCAAAAACAGTGTCACGGGTGATTCTGGGTAAATGTCGTCACTCATTCCTTCCTCCAAGAAAGCAACGGCAGACAATCATTTTGCGCCCTTTTTCCCTGGATTGCCCTGGCAGACGCCATAGCATGGCAACCATGGAGCCTGTTTTGCCTTTTGTCACTGTCACCGTATGTGTACTGGATACCGCTGACAGAGGCGGTACTGCAGTGCTACACAGCAGCATTCATTTGCCTTTGCAAGGTAGCAGAGACTGTTACCAGTCGCTCTGTACCGTCTGCTGTGCCATTGTAAATTGGCAATGAGATGACGGTTATCAGTCGTTCTGTACTGTCTGCTGCTGTCATGGGTGCTCCTGGCTGGCCTCGCTGAAGTTGGCCATGGGCGCAAAGACAAAAATGGGAATGACTCCCCGGGTCAGTCCCTCCTTTATGTTTTATCTAAGAATAGAGTCAGTCCTGCCTAGAATATGGGGCAAGTGTACTAGAGAGCCAGTGCATCAGAGAACCAGAGAGCACAGCCGCTCTGTGTCAGATCCCGCAGAAATGATGAGCTGCATGCCATTCTAGGGGGTGCTCCTGCAACAACACCACCTGTTGCTTCCCTTCTCCCCCAACCCTCCTGGGCTACCGTGGCAGTGTCCCCCCATTTGTGTGATGAAGTAATAAAGAATGCAGGAATAAGAAACACTGAGTTTTTAGTGAGATAAATTGAGGAGGAGGCAGCCTCCAGCTGCTATGATAGTCCAGGCAGGACATTAAAAGGTGTGGGGGAGAGGAGCCCAGCATCCCGCTGCTATGATAGTCCAGGCAGTACAGAATCTTTTCTTTAGACATGAAAGGGGGGGGGGTTATGATGAGGACAGTTACCAGCCGTTCTGTACCATCTGCCGGGAATAACCGGGAGTCATTCCTATTTTTACCCAGGCACCCCCGGCCGACCTCACCTGAGGTCAGCCAGGAGCACTCACAGGATGATGATGAAGACGGCTATCAGTCCTTTTGTACTGTACCGTCTGCCACCGGGGGCGGGGGGGAGGGGAGAGGATGCTGCTATTCAGTGCCGCAGCACCCCGTCTACCAGCAGCATGCAGTAGACATAGGGTGACATTGAAAAAAGTCAAGAAATGATATTTTTCCCTTTTCTTTCACGGGGGGGAGGGGTGGTAAATTGACGAGATATTCCCTGAACCACCCCGTACAATGTGTTTGACCCTACAGGCATTGGGAGCTCAACCAAGAATGCAAATAGTTTTCAGAGACTGTGGGGACTGTGGGATAGCTGGAGTCCTCAGTCCCCCTCCCTTCCTCCATGAGCGTCCATTTGATTCTTTGCCTTTCCGTTACGCTTGTCACACAGCACTGTGCTGTGGACTCTGTATCATAGCCTGGAGATTTTTTTCAATTGCTTTGGCATTTCGTCTTCTGTAATGGAGCTCAGATAGAACAGATTTGTCTCCTCATACAGCGATCAGATCCAGTATCTCCCGTACGGTCCATGCTGGAGCTCTTTTTGGATTTGGGACTGCATCGCCACCTGTGCTGATCAGAGCTCCACGCTGGGCAAACAGGAAATGAAATTCAAAAGTTCGCGGGGCTTTTCCTGTCTACCTGGCCAGTGCATCTGAGTTCAGATGGCTTTCCAGAGCGGTCACAATGGTGCACTGTGGGATACCGCCCGGAGGCCAATACCATAGATTTGCGGCCACACTAACCCTAATCCGACATGGCAATACCGATTTCAGCGCTACTCCTCTTGTCAGGGAGGAGTACAGAAACCGGTTTAAGGAGCCCTTTATATCGATATTAAGGGCCTCGTTGTGTGGACGGGTGCAGGGTTAAATTGGTTTAACACTGCTAAATTCGGTTTAAACGCATAGTGTAGACCAGGCCTTAGAAAGTATGTATCATAGTTGTGTCAGAAGGAAGGGAGCTCAGGGATACGTAGTGGATATGGCTAGCTTCTCCCTTCCTACAGGGGTTGGTGGTCATGCCCCTAATACATTCATTATCTCATGACCTGCCTCCGATATCTGTCTACAACATTCATAGAATCATAGAATTGTAGAACGGGAAGGGACCTCGAAAGGTCATCTAGTCCAGTCCCCTGCACTCATGGCAGGACTATGTATTCATGAGGAAGCAGAGGTCTCTTTGTGCTGGATTTTCATTACTTTTGCCCCTTCTCCCAGCTGACACACATATTTTGTCTTTGTAGGCCCAAAGAAGACACCTTAGGATCAGATCCATTCTCAAATAACTGATTTCTATTAAAGCTAAAAGTCATTACAAAAGACTAGTGTAACAGGGCACACAAGCCTTGACACAAGACAGGAAATTACTGGTAGCTAAAAATAAGACACCTGGAGCTAGAAGCAGGCTTCCAGCGAGGGGTTTAAGAAGAGCCCCGCTAAGCTGGAGAGGAGAAAGCCAAGGCAGCAGATGTAGAGTTCTTTCTGTGGGAGAGAAACTGGCCAAGGCCAAGATGGTGCTTAGCACATCTTCCAGAGGAAAATACACTTCATCTAGTGTATTGTTTTTTTAGAGAATAACTAGTCCCACCTATTTCGTTGACATAAAAAAACAGTCTTTCGGAGTGTCGTTCACAACGATGAAATACAATCTCTTCTGATGGCCCACCTCAGCCTCTGTTTTTAAACAGACTTGTAAAGAACGTTATGCTGCCAGGACTGATAGATGCTTGGAGTATTGCGGTGATGGTACGCTCAGAAATGGGAAGACTCAGCCAGCACACTACAGCCTCTAGGGAAGTGCTCTAGGGGGCACTCAACACAACTCTTCAACCCAATTAAGGAGAGGAATTAAGCTTGGAGTGGAGCTTCATGCAGCCCTAGGCCGGAAGGATTGTGAATGCAATTCAGGGCTCATACAGAGGGGAAAGCTATGTTTTACAGCTAACTTCCCACACCAGGACCATTATTGTTAGGAAAGATTTACAGGGAGCTGTACCTTTTCCCTGCTCTTTATAGTCACAAGGCTAGATTGTGGCAGTTAGGCACAAGCCCTGAGCAGAGGGTGGTGTGGAACTTCACCACTGCAGGAATACCATTGGGGATACTGTCTTAGGCAAGAATAGTCACCTTGGTGCTGCTCCCTGAACAAGGTGGTGTGCAATTTATACCAGTCAGTGCGAATGGCACAGAATGCTACCTGCAGTTTGCCATCCCATTTCCAGAAGCAAATAGTGAAGTGTTGGACCATTATCCCACCTCTTCCCCACTCCCTTTTCAGAGTACCTGCTCTAGGAGTTGCCAGAGTGGAGGGAGGAAGAGGGGTGAGTGCCTCTGTGCATCCCAGAGCACATGGGGCCTGGTATTGTAAGACGAGGTGCATAGCTGGGGGAGAAGCTGCTTGCTCAACCATGCACAGACAAGGGGCAGGGGCCATCCTGCACTAAAACATGTCTTTTGCCCCAAAAGCTTACCATCTAATTAAGGCAAGGCAAACAAACATACATACTAAGTGTACAATGATAATCCTGTGTGATACCTTATTGTAATTCTTACTGCAATATAATCTGAAGTTTCAAATTAATGGGCAGGATTTTCATCTGAATTATGGCAACTTTGTGCTGCTCCAGGCAGAATCAGGATCTGGGACAATATATAGATATATTTAAAGCTAGTACTTATCTAATCAAAGCAGTAGAATCTCTTTGTCCCTAAATCATTCTGGAGTCGACTATTCTCATACTGAAAGACAAGGCTAGGACAACTCAAGCATACTCAACTGTTCCAAGTACTTATAATAACTTAATATTTCATCCAAGGAGCCCATTTCATACAAACTTAAACCAAATATACACAGATCATTTTATCCTCTACTGAAATGCAGCATCTCTGAGAAAAAACATGTAGTTTTCCTTTTAATACGGCACAGCAATAAATCTCCAGAGTACAGGAAAGGAAGTGAAGAATGTTACTCAGTTGAAAGTGCAGGACACATATCCTACTGAAGGCAGAATATATAGAAGGGGCACTCTAAAGTGTGGGATGTTGTATACTTCAAAACGTTTTAAAATTATTGAGCCTCAGTGCTTCCTTTTAGATCCATATGTTCCACAGAAGTTACAGGCAACACATTGCAGTTTAGGATATCCAAATTTTTATACTCAGTAGTACATGGTGAATATGATGCAGATAAGTAATACTTCTGAGGAGGCTGCGAGACAAACTGTTCAGAAACATTGCTCCTTTAATGTCTAATAAGCTTGTCAGTTTCAAAACCCAAAGTCTCAGTCTTTAGAATTTAGAAAGCCAAATTTTGTAGCTTTTCATTAATAGTTATATTTTGTTAGTGGGAAGCCATTTTCCCAGGCAGATGTTAGCCAGCTAAATAGTGTCAAAACGATATAGCCCCTTGGTCTCTGTACTATTGTGCCTCAGTCAGGCACCAAAACACACAGAGGAGCAAAATATTTGCATTACCCACTGACTGCATGCAACCTCGTGTGTTAGGGAGTGGGGATGGGACCACTTCTTCCTATCCCTTCTGGGAGGCTCTTGGCTCATGGGTTCAGATTTCTGAAGCCAACTACAGGATTTAGCTCTCTCAATTAGAGTTGTGTAATTAAATCTCAGTCAACCTTGAAAATGTCAACCATGTGCTCCAGTGTGTGAAAGGACTGTCATTGTGCCCAGATCCATTGTGTCCAAGCCTGCCTGCCGTGCTTGGGGCGGCAAAATACCTAGAGCTGCCCCTGCTGGTGTTACAATATTATGTGGGGGGGAAATTCTCAGACTTTGCTTGAAGGGCCTGAGGCAGCAAAGAGCTGCAACTCTCAATGTGAGGGGAGTGAGCAGAGCTAGTGAGGCGACCACAGGCATTGTATTAAACTAGTGAGAACATGGGAGTAAAATAAATGCAATGAGTGCTGGAGAAGAGAGAGAAAGAAAGTCTCTCTTTTGGTCCTGATTTCCTCAAATATATTTCACGCTTTTATTCATTATTTTCTTTTCCCCTTTTCCCAAGTGGAACAATAGAAACTTAGTGTTTTGTTTTGCAAGCAGTGCCTTTCTGGGGTCAAAGTGCAAAAAACTCAAGCTCCCATTGACTCGTGTTTGTTTTGACCGCTACAGGCAAGGATGCTTGTACTCTGCTGCACTCTATACCTACATTAGGTGGCAAGGTCCCCCCAGTTTATGATGGAACAGGGCTAAATAATGCAGCAAGCTTAACTGATTACTGAGTCATTCAAGAATCTTCTCTCTTAGGGCTTGGCTACACTTGAAACTCCAAAGCACTCCCACGGCAGCGCTTTGAAGTGCAAGTGTGATCGTGGTGCCAGCACTGGGAGTGAGCTCTCCCAGCGCTGCAGGTACTCCACCTCCCTGAGGGGATTAGCTTACAGCATTGGGAGCCATGCTCCCAGCGCTGGGGTACTGTTTACACTGGCGCTTTAGAGCGCTGTAACTTGCTGCGCTCAAGGGGGTGTTTTTTCACCGTTAGCGAGAAAGTTGCAGCACTGTGAAGCGCCAGTTAGCCAAGGCCTTAGTGCATCACACAGTGAAACAATAATTAATCCAGGCTCTGACTTGCACTGTAGCAGAGGACACTAACAGTTTTGGTATTTCCACAATGGCAAAGCTTTGGAAACAAAAACAAACAAACAAAAAGACATTTTAAGCCACTTTTTCTTCCTGTCCTGCTGCATGTGAAGTTAATCAGGAATAGCTGGTGTAGACTCTGACATGAGATTTCTGTGAGGATGTGGGGAAATGTTATCACAATAGAACCTATAGGTCCCAGCTGAGACTGGAGCCCTGTTGCAGTGGGCACTGTACAAACACATCATAAGAAACAGTCACTTCCCCAAGGAGTTCACAATCTAAATAAAAGAGCCAGATAAAGTGTAGCAAGGGAAACAGAGGCAGAGAGGGGAAGTGACTCATTCAAGGTCACCCAGCAGGTTAATAGTGGATCTAGGAACAGAATCCTGGTCTCCTAGTCCTGTGCCCTCTCTACTGGACCACACCACCTCCCTTGAACAGGACTCCAGCTGCTCTAGCCTCTGCTGTCAGAAGTTAATTCATCTGACTTCAGAAAGTCATAATTCATTCCAGTGAATAGGGGGAAGGGGCAGTTAATATTTGCTGCTGCTGGGGATTTGAAACAGGACAGTGAGCTCTCACCACAAAAGCCAGGGAGGAAGGGGAGCTCTTGCTATACTTTTAGCAGCACTGAACAAGGAGGCAGGGGAGTTCTGTGTTTAGGAGAGGGCTGCATTTCCCCTTGCTCTCCCTTTATTTTAACCCTGGGTTGCTGCAATTGTTTGTTCAGAGACAGCATTCAATCATGCAATGCTGGGAGAGTGGCAGGCAGATTGTAGTTCCCACAGGATTCAGAAGTTTTGCATTGCAACTGCCTCCTACAAACCAGGACTCAACAAATAGTGTGGCCATACTTGCTCTTGATGAACCCCTAGACCCTTGACCAAGCCACATAATCTCCACTCCATAAATTCCACTGGTTTCCTGGTAAATACAATTATTTGACTTGGGCTTCAATCCTTGTTTAGCGATTCCCAAGAGCAGTCAGAAGATATCATATCACAGTTACAACCTGACTTGGAAGATGAGTCACAAGATAACATCCAGACAAAGTTTAGAAGTGTCCAGATCCAGTTTTTAAGAGAAATGGAACCTGAAGTTATTCTTGTGATACAGATATTGCAGTGGATATAACGGGGATTCTTTGCTGAAGTTTTTGTCACTGACAAAATCCTCTCACTCTATATTTTCCAGTCCAATTAAACCCAGTCTGCTGTTCTGATGTCACTACATGGGGTCTCCCTAGCCCTAACCTAAGTAGTTGCAGGATGGACTGCTGACTACAGTACAGGAGCAAGCAATCTGCCATATTGGAACATAGTTCATTTGGTTCACTTACTCCAGCATCCTGCCTATAGAAGTGGCTAGTACCTGGCATGTTAAAAAAAAACAAAAAACAAAAAACAAAAACCATAATTTCCATCATATTATACCTGAAGTGATGCATGTGACAAGTGGGGCAAGACAGAGTACCCTATGTTGACCCTCAAGCCACCAAGAAAAGCATTTAATAAATCCTTCTCCATAACTATAAATAATAATCTGTGCTTGCAATATCCCATACATTCATCTGTATACAACACAGATTGTGGAGGTGATTTCTTCTTGTACCACACTCGTTTTCACCTGAGTAGTTCAATGCTGACTGATCCAATGGACCCACAGATACTGGAGCTCTTGAACCTGGAGCAAATGATGCAGGATCATGCTGTTGGGCCTGCTCTGTCCCACTGGATTCAGACATTCTTGTCTTGCTGCCAATATCTGATGTCGACCTACACATTAAAAAAAAAAAGCAAGAACCTTTGGTAATTCTGACTGATAGGCAATATCCTCAACAAGAGTGGCAGGAGTTGCAAGCAGAAAACAGTAGGGAACTATTTGCTTTTTCTGTGGTATCCCTGGTTGCATGAACATCAATAGAGAGCAACTTCCTTTGTCCTTCACCACTATCTTCTACAGTATTTTTTACAATTCTACAGCCCACTCACTCAACTCCCCAAAATGGATCCCAGTGACATGCGACACAAAAAATACAGTTACACGGTATTTCAATAATAAGATACAACAGAAAATGCTGGATAATTACCACCTGCTGTGGTGTTATAAAGCAGAAGGCTGAGTGATTTTAGCTATGTGTAGAGCACTCTTGTCCCTAAGAAATGCCATGCATCAATTGTCTCCTATCATGAAAATTAACTGACAAAAACAAGCCAAGCAATGAAAACTATGCATTTCCTGAGGTTATGATATCACTGGCAGCCAGTCAGAAGAGCTCCATTAGTGTTTGGCATTCTAACAGAATTTCATAGTAACAGCCAGCAGGCATACAGTCCTTTAGGATCATAGTTTGCCCCAGGTGGTGTTATACTTCATCCATCTGAAAAGGGCAATAATTGCTCAGAAATGCCTTATTGCTATGGTGAAACAAAATGTATATATTAAGAGTAAAGAAAACAGACATGCATTTATTAGGCCTGAGAAACATGAGAAAGAAATATCCGACAGTCAGTTAGCAATCCCTGACTGAGTCCAGAGTTCCAAAAGCCATTTTATTATATATCCGTATCATTTTCTATTCTATAGTTCTGGACAATTTAGGGTACGTCTACACTACGGGATTATTCCAATTTTATATAAACCGGTTTTATAAAACAGATTGTATAAAGTCGAGTGCACGCGGCCACACTAAGCACATTAATTCGGCGGTGTGCATCCATGGTCTGAGGCTAGCGTCGATTTCCGGAGCGTTGCACTGTGGGTAGCTATTCCGTAGCTATCCCATAGTTCCCACAGTCTCCCCCACCCCTTAGAATTCTGGATTGAGAGCCCAGTGGCTGATGGGGCAAAAATCATTGTTGCAGGTGGTTCTGGGTAAATGTCGTCAGTCATTCCTTCCTCCGGGAAAGCAACGGCAGACAATCATTTCGTGCCCTTTTTCCCTGGAATGCCCTGGCAGACGCCATAGCACGGTAACCATGGAGCCATTCAGCTTTTTTTTTTTACAGTCACCATATGTGTACTGGATGCTGCACACAGAGGCGATACTCCAGCGCTACACAGCAGCATTCATTTGCTTTTTATCATGCTATCATTTTTGCATGATAGCAGAGACGGTTATCAGTTGTTCTGTACCGTCTGCTGCCGGTGTAAATTGGCAATGAAATGACGGTTATCTGTCCTTCTGTGCTGTCTGCTGCTATCATGGGTGCCCCTGGCTGAGATCAGCCGGGGGCGCAAAGGCAAAACTGGGAATGACTCCCCGAGTCAATCTCTCCTTTATGGTTTCTAAAAATAGAGTCAGTCCTGCCTAGAATATGGGGCAAGTGTACTAGAGAACCAGTGTATCAGAGAGCACAGCTGCTCTGTGTCAGATCCCGCAGAAATGATGAGCTACATGCCATTGTGAAAGTAGAATAAATTATATAGTAAAAATAAAAAGGATTAAAAAAATGCTGTCTGTACCTTTAAGCAAAACTGTTGGAATGCTGCAATCCAGGTGTCAGGAATACAAACATTAGCATAAAACAATTGCATCGTTTAAGGGCAATTGGTAAAGTATTAGCCTTAAATCAATAACAGTTAGTAAAAAAATAAAATATGCATGCTGTGGCCCAGGTAAATTTTCCGGTTTTGCTTTCTTTGTCCCTTTGTCTAATTCCCGCTCTTTTATCTGTATAAATAAAACTGTTTGGGCCTTGCATGGCCACTCACATATTCTAAATGTTATTGGCGAAGCGCTGCGCTAATAAACAAAGTGGTCTAACAAATTGTAAGTCCTAATTCTAACTTTAACAATTTGGAGGTTCTACCGAGATGGCAACCGTCTTCACTGGGGCTGTGTGATTCCTGACTGTTTTTGTAGGATGACCGTGGCAGCCGGCACCTGGGCATTTGGCCCAAGCGGTCCTCCACTAGAGCGGAAAGGCGCACAGCCACAGTGAGGTCTACGCCATCGAACCTGTTGGTTCCCACTCTGTTCTGGTAGGGATCCCGGTATCTGACATCAGGAATCTGGTCAGGTAATTATTTCTGTGTTTTGTCCGGACTGAGGACTGTCCTGTCTCTGTGTCTATCTGTCCTCTTGTGGAGTGTTTGAGTCTGGGTGCCGTCTCTGTCTGGGGATCGGCCGACCAAGGGGTTCCTGTCCCCGCGGTCTGAGTGAGTAAAATCTGCACAATTGCAGCCGCACCACACCTTGGGTAAAACCCTTAGTGTGAAAGCAAGGGCCATTGAGGCAGTAGCCTGTGGGCTCCTTTTGTGTGTTGCAGCAGGCATCGCTCTGACGAACCTGAATTTCCTTCTTGTGTGATTGGTGTGTGAAAGTCCTCCTGTACTGATAACCAGACGTCTGAGTCGGGACAGTTCCCTAAATGAACGCCGGCTCATTTTATGTATTTAGGATGGGTCCAGACTCCTGTAAAAAGGGTCCAGACTCCTGTAAATTTCTGGGAAAATGGTCTAGGCTAACTCAGGGGGATCCCAAAACTCAGTGGCCACTGTTAAAATCTTGGAACAAAGACTAAGTGGACGTCTTAAAAGACAAACTCGGCCAACCTAAAACTAAATTTGCTAAAGGAGAGGTTAATTGTTTCATGCAGTGGTGGCAAGAGGCAAATCATAGGTGAACAAAATCAAAACTGGCCTCTCTCAATTATTCAAATAATAAGTTAAAAGCTTTATTAAAAGCCTCCTCTCCCACCACTAACCCGAGCGCTCCCCTTTACCCCGTTCTCCAAACCCCGGATCGATCCAAACCCCTTCATACTCCCATCTCATTGTAAAAAGGACAAAAAGCCCCTTGTTCTGTTCCCCTTTGTTGTCTGCCTCAAAAACTGATTCTTTATAGTGTCCCACTACCAATTCAGCAAGGCTGGGGGCGGGGAAAGCTCCTCAACTAGCCCCCACCCTTCCTGGTCCCTTTCCTTAAACATTTCTTTCAAAATTGTAAAGTAACCACAATAGCACTCACTTACTACTGCTTTTTCTTGGGCCTTGCTTTATGTAGTTATTTGCTTTTGGCAACCCTTACGAGAGCGTAGATTGTAAGTTATTGCAGGCTGTTTCTTTACATTTTTTTTTGGAGTTAAAAAAAATTGACTCTGCGTGGTCCTGAGGTGGTAGTTGGTTCACTGGGGGTGGTGCATTTTTACACTGCGAAGCATGTATTCACTTTGAGATGCCAGACAGACAGTTTAACAGCTGTCCCTTGACTCTGGCTGTAACAATGGCCTTTACACCTTGTCTTTTTTTGATGCATACATTTTTTATTTACACAAACAGATTGAGAATAAAAACAGTAGTATTTTATATAGAACAAAAAAAGCATTGCAAATTAAACCTTGCTAAGTTTTACAATTGATAACTAAGATAATTCACATTGAGACCCAGGCCTTTAATGTTTTTTTAATTTACTTAACACAGACACAATAGAGAATCCTGTTTTTTACTACCTAAATTTTAAAACAAAGAGTTAGAGAGGGCCCAATTTGTAATGCATATGGGAAAACAGAATTTTATAGTTCCAGAGGGTTATTTTTTTTTGGTGTTTAAAAAAGGTGGCTAGCAGGATGAAATTAAATTATACTGTAATTTTTATGGGACATTATAAAATCCTGCTTTAGAATAAATTATATAGTAAAAATAAAAAGAATTTAAAAAATGCTGTCTGTACCTTTAAGCAAAACTGTTGAAATGCTGCAATCCAGGTGTCAGGAATACAAACATTAACATAAAACAATTGCATCGTTTAAGGGCAATTGGTAAAGTATTAGCCTTAAATCAATAACAGTTAGTAAAAAAATAAAATATGCATGCTGTGGCCCAGGTAAATTTTTCTGTTTTGCTTTCTTTGTCCCTTTGTCTAATTCCCGCTCTTTTATCTGTATAAATAAAACTGTTTGGGCCTTGCATGGCCACTCACATATTCTAAATGTTATTGGCGAAGCGCTGCGCTAATAAACAAAGTGGTCTAACAAATTGTAAGTCCTAATTCTAACTTTAACACCATTCACAGGGGGTGCCTCTGCAACAACCCCATCCATTGATTCCCTCCTCCCCCAACCTTCCTGGGCTACCATGGCAGTGTCCCCCGCATTTGTGTCATGAAGTTATAAAGAATGCAGGAATAAGAAACAATGACTTGTTAGTGAGATAAGATGAGGGGGAGGCAGCCTCCTGGTGCTATGACAGTCCAGGCAGGACATTAAGCGGTGTGGGGGAGAGGAGCCCTGCATCCCACTGCTATGATAGTCCAGGCAGGACAGAATCTTTTCTTTACACAGGAAAGGGAGGGGGCTGATGAAGCTCAGCCCCCAGTTGCTATGATGAGGACGGTTACCAGCCGTTCTGTACCATCTACTGGGAATGACAGAGAATCATTCCTATTTTCACCCAGGCGCACCTGGCCAGCCTCACCTGAAGCCAGCCAGGAGCATTCATGGGTTGATAATAAGGATGGTTACCAGTCCTACTGCACCGTCTGCCATCGGGCAGGGGAGAGGAGCAGATACTGCTCTTTACTGCTGCAGCATCGCATCTACCAGCAGCATTCAGTAGACATAGGGTGACACTGAAAGAAGTCAAGAAACGATTTCTTTCCCTTTTCTTTCATGTGGGTGGGGGAGTAAATTGACGATCTATTCCCTGAACCACGCCGGACAATGTGTTTGAACCTACAGGCATTGGGAGCTCAGCCAAGAATGCAAATACTTTTCGGAGACTGCTGGGGACTGTGGGATAGCTGGAGTCCTCAGTACCCCCTCCTTCCCTCCATGAGCATCCATTTGAGTCTCTGGCTTCCCGTTACGCTTGTCACGCAGCACTGTGTAGCCTGGAGATTTTTTTTTCAAACGCTTTGGCATTTCGTCTTCTGTAACGGAGCTTTGATAGAACAGATTTGTCTCCCCATACAGCGATCAGATTCAGTATCTCCCGTACGGTCCATGCTGGAGCTCTTTTTGGATTTGGGACTGCATTGCCACCCGTGCTGATCAGAGCTCCACGCTGGGCAAACAGGAAAGGAAAATCAAAATTTCGAGGGGCTTTTCCTGTTTACCTGGCCACTGCATCTGCGTTCAGATTGCTGTCCAGAGCAGCCACAGTGGTGCACTGTGGGATACCACCCGGAGGCCAATACCGTCGATTTGCGGCCACACTAACCCTAATCCGATATGGTAATACCAATTTTAGAGCTACTCCTCTCGTCGGGGAGGAGTACAGAAATCGGTTTAAAGAGCCCTTTATATCGATAGAAAGGGCCTCGTAGTGTGGACAGGTACAGCGTTAAATCGGTTTAACGCTGCTAAAATCGGTTTAAACACGTAGTGTAGACCAAGCCTTAGAAAAAAACAAGTGGAGAGGAAGTGAGTGTGAAGTTTCACTACTTTATGCAAAATAACAATGAATTACCTCCTGAGAGACGCCACAGCCACAGGACCTGTTCTGGGAGGAACCGGGGGTGGGGGAGAGCCCATTACCATTTCAGGAAGCTGAGAAAACCTGTACGCCTGTGAAAGAGAAAAATGAATATTTTCTAGAACATCAATTAACCGTATTTTAAAACACAACAACATGAGAACCTAAAAAGTGAAGATATTTGTTTAAGTTCATTCCAACAGCCCTTAAAATTGTATGTACAGTTCTATAATCGCTGGCTGCTAGGAAGTTAACTTTTGGTGTTGCCTATAGTAGCAGGTATTTTAGTTCAGAATTTACAACAGGCTGAGTGATTTCAGAATAATGCAGAAAGCATACACACAAATGGTATCCCAGAGCTACAGCTGAGTAATTCAAAAAGAAGAAATAAGAAAATAAAGCCTCAGGTACCATAACCCAACCTGAAAGGTAGATCCTTCACAATTTTGGAAGACTCATCTCTTCCTGAAAACCCCCAGAGAGAGAGAGAGAGAGAGATCACAGTACTTTTTGCCCCTCTGAAAGATAAGTGTTTTTAAGTCAGAATATCTGGAAGCATCCTCAAAGCAACCTATACTGAAATGAAATTGCCTGCAAGCAATTACTTGATATTTCAACTTCTTTTTTCTTGTCTTGCGGTGGGTTTTTTTTTTTTCCATTTTCTCCTAGGCAAGAAAACTAAGGTTCTTAAACCACAACACTCTAAAGCAATGAAAATCCCAAATAAATCCACAAAGCAAGGTAATTCAGAGAAATGCAGGATCAGATTGTTGGGTCATGAAATCTAGCATCCTGCCTCCAGCAAGGCTGGATTTCATCTCTAGTACATCTAGAGACTGTGCAATGCTTACTGTACGTCCATCAGCTCATGGTCCAAAGAATGACATATCACCTTTATCCATACTGTTGCTACAAATATTAGTAAGAACTTCATCTAGTCTGCTTGGAAATACAAGTGATTGTATATAATTCCGCTTAGTAGTAGACTGAACCTCTTCTCAGACACTCCCTGATTTACTTTCCTAGACAAGTCTAGGTACTGAAGACATCTTAGATGTGTGCCATTACAGTTAATGCAACTGAACCACATCTAAAATGATACAACATAACAAGGTATTAGGAGACTGTCTAATGTCCTCAAACCTATGAACTGTGGTAAAACCAGAGGCTGAAGTCCAAATGTCTTAAGCCAGCAGTACCCTACAGTGATTATCAATAAACACTTAATCTTTTTGGTCCCACAATTATTTTCAGTTTTAAATATCTGCAAAAATGTGGTATCACAGATACCTTGTGAAAAACTGACTTCTGATGCAGATAATAGCATTAAAAACTAGTATGTCTTGCATTCTCCCTCTAAGCTACTGTTCAGGTCTCTGAGTAGAAATGTCTATGGCACTCACTTTGGTATTTAATCTAAGCTAATTCAGACTGGAAAAATGGTGAAACTTTTTAACAATGAGAATAGCTAACCACTGGAACAATTTAAAGGGTTGTGGTGGATTCTCCATCACTGGAAATTCTTAGATTAAGATTGGATGTTTGTCTAAGAGAGACACTAGTTCAAGCAGGAATTTATTCGGGGAAGTCCTGATTATATGTTTTTGTTTCTTAATCTTACTTTTGTGTCTTAACTGATTGCATCTATTTTCCTTTATCATGCCAATTCCAAAAACGAGTTGCAAAGATGAAAGACTCTTGCATTTGTGACAGATCTGTCTATATCTGTATTGAACTGTAAAGCCATGGTGTTCACTAGCAAATTTTTGATCAAAAACAGTAAGGTGCCTTCACTGTTGCTTTAACGTCCATATTGAGCTGGGATTTTTGTATGTGTTAGAGCAGTGGTTCTCAAACTAGGGCCGCTGCTTGTTCAGGGAAAGCCCCTGGCGGGCCAGGCCGGTTTGTTTACCTGCCACATCTGCAGGTTCGGCCAATTGCGACTTCCACTGGCCGCAGTTTGACGCTCCAGGCCAATGGGGGCTGCAGGAAGGGTGGCTTGCACATCCCTCGGCCTATGCTGTTTCCAGCAGCCCCCATTGGCCTGGAGCAGCAAACCGCGGCCAGTGGGAGCCACGATCAGCTGAACCTGCCAATGCAGTAGGTAAACAAACCAGCTCGGCCCCCCAGGTGCTTTCCCTGTACAAGCAGCGGCCCTAGTTTGAGAACCACTGTGTTAGAGGGCAAATCAAGTGTTGTTGACTGGAAGACCATTCAGGTTAAATGGAAACATCCTAGAACAATGAACTGATTGCAGGCCAAAGGAACCAGTTCTCCCAGGTCGGTTCTTAACCGAGCAATGAATCACTTGATGAGGCACTAGAAGCCACTCAGAGGAGTCACCTGACAGAGGGTACTGAAACCTTATAAAAGGACTCTCCCTCTCTCCACCAAATGCGGGGAGACCACAATAAGAACACAGACATAGGCAGATGGAAAAGAGGAATCCTGACTGCCCTGGAAGGACATTAAAATCCAAAGGACTCTCAGGCAGGGTGAAGAAACTGAGGCATGGATTTATATGCAGGTTTTGATATTTTTCTATAGATATGTATATCTCTTGTGCTGTGTCTAGGAATAAAGCTGGTTCAGAAATTTCTTTGCGAAGTCTGTTACTGCTTTGATTCTCACAAAACCCCAAAGAGGGGAAACCAATCATTCAGAGAGTCTCCAGCTGTGGCGGGACTCTGGGGACCAGGCAAAAATGAGTGAGGAGGCTGAGTACAGCTGGAACTAAAGAGGAAGGCTTGTAATTGTCTCTGACATGGTTCAGACATTAGATAATTTGATTTCAATATTAATATTTAATCAGCTCCAGGTTACCGATTTAATTGAGCTGGGTGCCATTTTTGAGTTGAGGGTTATAACCCAGTTAGTAGCTGAAAACCTGTGTTGTTGCATGGCTACAGTTCATAAGCCCACGTGCTTTAAAGAAAAAGGCCAAAAAATGGCTGAGAACTGAAAAAAACTGGCCAGTTAAACTGTATATCTCAGTAATAATCGAACCTGTGATATTCCAAACAAAGTGCTCTCGATCATGCTTGTAGCTGTTTCTTTCACTTCACACTGACACCGACATTTTAGGGTTCAGAGTGATCTTTGGAGTTATTCTGCATGTGGAGTGATGTGTGCTGTGCTGGGAAAGCTGCATGGATTTGTGAAGGTGGCAAATGAGGTATGCGCTGCAGAGAGGGCTTATGAGTTTGAGGTTATTGCGTGTGCTGGTGATTGTGTTGATTTGTGTCTAAGGGTGTTTGTGCTGGGACATTTGTGTTGATTTGTGAGAGTGGCAGTTAGGCATATGGGTTTGGAAGTTGGGTCAAGTAATGTAGTCTCCCTCATACAACCAATGAAATTGTTGCACACAGATAAGCTGCAGAATAAGGGCAATGATTGGCTGAGTTACCTCTGATATCATCATGATCTAGGGTTCTTGGCATAGCATACGTAGATGCCTTATTATAGCCTGGGTGTAATTCACAAAGTCAAAACAGCTGAAACTTAAATTGGATGGTAACAGACCACAAAACCCAGTGATGATTCAACCTGGTGATATTCTGAACAAAGAGAAGGTCTCAACCATGCCTGTAGCTGCTTTCATCACTTTGCCCTGGCTTAGAAATCTTAGGTTTCAAAGTAACAATCCTAGAATCTTATATACCAGTATATATGAACAGCCACCTCTTTATATTCCTTCTTAGGGTTTACTATTGTATTAAGCTAACTATTTAACTAAATTGATTCCAATCTAATATTGATACTAACTTGTTGATTTGACCTTGATTTAATTTTGGTTTAATATTCAGTTTAATATTATTATTAATGGTAGCTTAGTTATGGGGATATGTTTCCTTGATTTTAATTTTAAAAGTTGTAAAAGTTTACAAAATTGATATTGAGTCACATTTGCTTCAATGAGCAGCATGGGTCTAGAATCTTTGAGATGCTGGCTGAATATCAGCTAGTCAAAGCTGGACCATTTTCCACTGATTAGTCTTAGTTCTCACATCAGAATCAGGCCCCCTTTATCATTTTCTTCCCTCTTTGCAAAGCTCTAAAGAGGAGAGAGATGGTAGCTTGCCCAGAGTCCTAACTAACAAGGCTCTGTTATTCTGTGGTTTTCAGTTCTGGTCTCCAGGAAAATAATTGCCATTTTTCAGACTACACTTCTCGGCGTGGTTCAGTCAGTTCTCAGGATTTCTAAAGTAGCAACGACAATGTTAGTATCCTTAAATGAATGCTTGAAGGGGTCTTAAAAAAATAAAAATAAACCACCAATTCAAACTACAGATGTTGGCCCCATAGCCAAACACTTAAAGATAGGCTCCAGCTGACCCTTGCAGCTGCATGAACTGCCTGAAAAGCCTTATAAAGCCGCTACCATGTTCTTATTGGAGACACGCAGCTAAATGCTACTATCTATTTAAAAAAACAAGAATGGCATTTTAATGTTTCTTATTTAGAGATACACTGGAGAAATTTCATCATCAAATCTTAGTGAAAATCCTGTAGATCCCATTTATAAAGCATTAACATTAAGATGCTGAAAACAATATGACTAGTCTCTCTTCAAAAATATGTATCCATATAACTTCTTTTATTTCAATTTAAAAAGATCTGCTTAACTATAAAAGTAATTTGACTGGACACCTAATGACCAGCACAGCTGCTAATCAGATTCCAACCATAAAAAATTATCAAATGCAGTATGAACTGCAGTAGAGGAATTTCAAAGTGCCAGGAGTACTTTTATTGTGATTTAAATAGCATTTTCCTGAACGTGAGCATTTAATACCACTGGCTTTAAGTTATCCATGAAGGATAGTTCAGAAAAAGCAACCTTTATTGTACACTCTTCTTACCATGGAGGGTAAACATAGCAATGATGATTCTGAGTTGGAACAATTTCTCTCTAACAATAATAGATTACTCGAAGATAGACAGAGTCAAGAATCTTCATTTGTTATAAATCTCGAAATGCCTTCTTTCAGAAAAACATGTACTCCTGGCCAAAAAACTGCCATAACAACAACAACAACAACTTTATCTTTTGATTCTTCTCTTTCTGAAGCAAATTCCCAGGTGTTTTCAGTAATTTTGCATTCTTACAGAGCCTAATTTTTCAGTTTCATTGCCAGTAGTGGGGCTGCTGTTCTATTTACTTCACCAGATAAAACTAATCCCAGGTTTAGCTTTGCCTATAATACTTGTGAAAGAAAATGTTTGTTTTGTGATCTTCAGATACCGTACAGTAGAACCTCAGAGTTACAAACACCAGATTACAAACTGACAGAACAACCACACACCTCATTTGGAACTGGAAGTACACAATCAGGCAGCAGCAGAGATAAACAAAAAAGGCAAATATAGTACAGTACTGTGTTAAACTACTAAAAAATGAGAAAGCAGCATTTTTCTTCTGCATAGTAAAGTTTCAAAGCTGTACTAAGTCAATATTCAATTGTCAACTTTTGAAAGAACATCCATAGTGTTTTGTTTGAACTTACAAACATTGCAGAGTTACGAACAACCTCCATTCCCAAGGTGTTCATAACTCGGAGGTTCTACTGTATCGGGGAGTTTAAAACACTGATTTCCAACCATGAGCATGGACAGCAGTTCGGATACTGCTATCCACATGCTTTTCAAACTCCATCACTGCAGTGTCTGAGCACCCCAGCCTTTCATCAATTTATCCTCTCAATACTCCAGAGGCAGGAAATATCTACATGTTACAGATGAGAAAAATGAGGCACAGATTGTCTTGCCCAAGGTCGCACAGGAAATCTGTGGAAGAGACCGGAACTAAATCCAGCTCTTGAGTCCCAAACCAGTGGTTTAAGCACAAGACTATCCTTTCTAGACCACACTTTGCAGTCCTTGCAACTGGTACACTTGGCCCTCCTGCCAAGATAACCCTCAGTGTATCCTAAGTATAGCTACTGTCAGCTCCCTGATCAGCCATGTATTCTCCAACCATCTATGAACATGAGCGTCTCCAAATCTGACATTCCTAGTCATTAACTGGTGTGCTACTGTGTGAACAATGAATAAGAAAAAGCAGGTAAATGACGCCTTGGTGTGATAAACTGCTACAGATGCCCCCATAACGTTGAGAACCACTGTTTTAAAAAATAAGAAGCCACTTACTGTACTTGTGTTGAATGTGTGGGATGAAATTCAGTGTTGATAAATGCAAAGTAATGCTCATTGGAAAACATAATCCTAACAATACATACAAAATGATGGGGTCTAAATTAGCTGTTACCACACAAAGAGATTGTGGAGTCATCATGGAGAGTTCTCAGAAAACATGCACTCCGTGTGCAGCAGCAGTCAAAAGAAAGCTAACAGAACATTAGGAATCATTAGGAAAGGGAGAGAGAAGACAAAAAATGTCATAATGCCACTGAATATATTCATGGTATACCGACACCTTGAATACTACATGCCGGTCTGGTCACCCACCATCTCAAAAAAAAAATTATCAGAATTGGAAAAGCTAAAGAGAAGAGCAACAAAAATGATTAGGGATATGTCTTCCATGCAAGGAGAGATTAAAAAGACTGGACTGTTCAGTTTATAAAAGAGACTTGGGGGGGTACAATAAAGGTCTATAAAATCACAAATGGTGGGGAGAAAGTGTTATTTTACCTCTTCACATAACACAAGCACCAGGGGTCACCCAATGAAATTATTAAGCAGCAGGTTTAAAACAAACATAAGGAAGTACTGCTTCACATTATTATGTAAACAGCCCAGATGAGGGGCCCATTATTAAAAATTAGGAGTCTTCTTTTAAGTGTGTGTGCATGCACACACCTACAAATGTGCATATAGTTACCAGAAGTACAAGTATGTATGTGTTTCATGCACATGAGGCTCTCGGTTTTAAAAACATAGCCCAGAACACAAGTATCCCCATGATAGTACAGTATAGTAAGTAATATTTTAACTTACTGGTCTTGGTAAGCTATACTGATACATTTCTGGTCTATATGTTGGCACCCACTGTACTCCCCCTCTGGGTCGGGTCATGGTACCAGGAGCACTGGTCACCACTTCAGAGTATGGTAAGTGTTGTGCTGAACTGTGAGCATCTTGTCTATTCTGCCCTCCATGGCCTGCAGATGCCAGACTAAATGCCTCTTCCAATAGCATATGCATCTGTTGTCTAACTTCATCAATGGAAGGCTGAGAACTTAAAGTTGATGTCTCAGAGTGGCCTTTAGCCTGACGGGATCTGGTATAACTTCGAGGTTCATTGACACGGTCAACATTTGTTTCTTCTATCATTTCAGGTTCTGTCTGTTGGATAAAATAAAAGCATTTTATATTCACACACGCTTATAAGAACAGTGGTCTGTGTTGCTTTTTCACATATTTTCTCCATCACAGATACACCAGAAGTTTCTCATGCCCAGGCACAAAATGGTATAATTCATAAGACCATATATTACAATGTTTACGTCAATAGCAGCTGTGAGTGCTCAGAAGCTCTGCATATCAGACCCGGGGTCTCAAGTCAGGTAACCAAAAGAATGAGGAACACATAATTAGTGACCACCTGTAAAAAGTTTGGTTTAAGTGATATGCCCAGCAGGATACAGGAACTCTGGCAAAAGCAGGGATAGAATTCAGTTCTCTAGTACAGCTTTCAACTGCCTTAACCATGAAACCATCCTTTCCCTTCCTGCAATTCTCTGCCTCATTCTCTACAGCCTTCCAGCTTCTGCAACAAATGAGGCAGGGGTCCAAGAGACAGTCTCTTTCACTACACAGTTCTGATTCATCCCTAGAACATGTCCATTCTGTGCACTAAATAAGGCAGAGGGGGATCGTGTGGAAAAAATAGTATGACCATATAACTAAAGACTATCATAATGCACATGACAAGAGGCCCTATTTCTGGCATGTCCTAACTTTCGAGTGCTTGACTTTCCAATCATAAAAGCTTTATTTTAAAATGTCTGTGTGTGTGTGTATGTGTGTAATTATTGTGAGAGCTTTAATTCTTCCTCTCTTTCACATTTAAAGGGACATCATTAACTTTAAAAAATGTATACCTATTGGAATATTTTTTTCCTTCTAATGTAAGGCGGAACACCTAAGAGATTAGAGAGAAACACTGCTATTTTAATCTTTCTCATTTCATTTACCTTGCGCATTCATGGGACATCATTTTCTCCCTTTATGGTTAGTCAGTTTCCTTTGTTTGTGTGGGTCTTCCACACATCACATATGAAGGAGAAAATCTTTTTTAAAAATAGGTAAATATAATTGTAAAGCCAAGAAAACTGCCAGGGAGACTCAGAGGCAGGTGAAATTATTTAACTAATTTTTAAAAATTATAGTTTAAGTTGACAATGTCCCTTTAATTCTTAGTATTAATGAGTCCAATGTGTATCAAAAGAGAGACTAGACCCACAAATGTTACAAAAACCTTACATATTCACTTGCAATGGGCCTCTCAGCTCCATGTACTAAGTCCTCTTGTTCATTCTTGAGAAGTGGTTTTCTAAGAATTAGTGTTGAGTGCTTGACTTTGCAACCATAAAAACTTAGGACATGCCAGAAATATTTAAAAATATGTCTTTGTGTGTGAATAGCTGGCCAATCGTGTGCATTCACTGGTTCGCCCAGTCTTTAAAACTCTCTAGTTTGTGATTTGGAATAAGATCTGGATTATTTGCAATGGGTGTCAGTGGTAAGCTGAAAAAAATGATCTCCTCTAGTTCTATTCTAAATCCATAGAGTAGCCTTTGCGAAAGGATGTGCATACATTTATAGAGGTGGGGGTTTTTTAATCCATCCATGGTGTTATCGACCAGGATGTAATCGGTCAGACCTATTAGAGCAGGAGTCAGGTCTAGTAGGTGGAGCAGGTGTCCAGTTTAGAGAACAATGCCAAGGGTCAGCATCAGAGTCAACTGCCAATTACCAGAGCCAGGGGTCAAGCCAGAGTCAGAATCAGGAGTTGAAGCTGAGGGTCAGAGCCAAGGTCATATACCAAATGCCAGAGCCAAGGGTCAAGCCAGACTTAGGGTCAGAAGTCTGAGGCCGGGATTGGAGCCAGGACTGGTAACTAATGATTGGAAGCAAGGTGTACGGGAAGGAATTGGAGGAGAGGCACGGATCAAGCACGGAAGAGGAGCACAGAATAGAGGCAAAGGGAGGGATGATGCAGGAGCTAGGAGTGGAGCAGGAATCAGGAACAGGGTTGAGTGCAGGAGAGAGGCACAGAATGCAATGGTGAAAAGACTGGACCTACAGTTGTTTCTAAGAAGTTCCAAATTTCAGCCTTGCTTTGCCATGGCTTATTTTTCAGAAAAAAAGTCAATGCACTTTGAAATTAAGCAAATCACTACATAGAATCAATTCTCACAAACACTAAAAATCAAAAGTCTGATTTCTATATTAACTGCCTACAGTTAATGTGACACTGCGCCAGAAATCATTTGTACAAATATATTTCCTCCATGATTGTTCTATTTATGCAGAGGATGAACAAATGAGGAAATTCCAGTACAGTAACTATAAAATATGGAGGGCTTTTGGGTATACATACAGCTAATAAAGCTTCGGTGGTCACAGTGCTCCCTTTTTCAAGATTAATAGGTATAATCCTGGCCTATTTCCTCAAGCCTGTAAAAGTGTCAGTGACTAGAAATCCACAAGAGCTCTATTAATACCTAATGCTGAAATAAATCAGGTGCCCAACTACAGCCCTGTAATTAAGCCATTACACTTCTAGAGTCTTTGATCCTTTCTTGAAAATGAAGAAAATAGTGCTAAAATATACCATAAGAATAATGATTCCTTACCAGAACTTCATGCTACAACCTGATTCAATACTAACATTAGGATGACCACGCAGATTTTGGAGGAGGCTGTTGTGAAGGATGAACATTTATTCAAGTTTTAAAATCTAGTTGTATTAATTCATCATATATGCTTGGCTTGTATTATTTACTGTTTATTTTCATTTCACACTAAAAACATCAGAATTATAAATATTCAGGAATAAGTGTGAATGTTAAATTGTGAAGGACCTGAAGAAGGACCTGTTTAGGCTCAAAAATGTATCTTTCACCAACAGAAGTTGGTCTAATAAAAGATATTACCTCATCCACCTTGTCTTTTTAATATCCTGGGAATAACAACATAAGAACGCCATACTGGGTCAGACCAAAGGTCCATCTAACCCAGTATTCTGTCTTCCGACAGTGGCCAATGCCAGGTGACCCAGATGGAATGAACAGAACAGGTAACCATCAAGTAATCCATAACATAGGTACAATATCACGGACAACTACTGAAGATATTACAATGCCATTACATAAATCAATGATATGCCCTCACCAGAAAAACTGTGTTCAGTTCCAGTCACCTAGTTTTAAGAAGAAAGAGATAGCAAACACAGCTGTCCAGAGAAATCCACAGAAAATGGTTATAAGGAAAGAAAGACTTCCATACAGGCCAAAGTCAAAAATTTTGGACCGTTTAATTAAGAGAGCAAAAAGATAAGAGGGGATGTGATAGAGGAATAAAAAATGTTACTGATACAGAGAAGGTAGATTGGATGATCCTATTTGCTTTTTCTCACAGTACAAGAACAAGGCAAGACAATGTATTGCCAATTCATGATTTTATCACGTCTTGCAATATTTTTAATTATTTTATTGTTTTATTAAATCTGCTGATTCATTATTTTGAATGATTGCGGTTGGCAATACTGCATACACATACCTAACAATTAATCTGTGGAATTCATTGCCCCAAGAAGTGGATTCCAAAAAAGAAGGATTAGACATTTATTGCTCTGAAAACATTGGCAGTTATATCAGAGAGGATCCACTTGAGGTCTTCAGGCAGAACTAATTTTATGTAAATTACCACTACATAGCCAAAGCCAACTATGACATGAAGGGAGGAGGAACAGCAAAGGCATGCTTGATGTACATGAAACATGGAGTTTGAGATTAGGGCCTTTTGGAATATGAATGAATTAGTTACACTACTTACAGCTTTTTTAAAGTCTCGCACTGCCCCTCCTCTTCCTCTCCTCCCTCCATCCCCCCCAAAAAAAAACAGATTAAATTCAGCACCATAAAATCCTTATTCTTGTATTTTTGAGTTAATTACAGGAATCCATTTATGCCTACAGAAAGTTCTCAACTATTGATATTCCAGAGCCATGTTATCTACAACCCTACCCAAATCCATTAAAAAATAGCACATAATACAGATCTGCTTTTCTTGGGTCATTCAATGTTTTGATTACCTGGGGAGGCTGGACCTGAAAATGTTTGCTACCTAAATGTTTCTTTTTAGAGAAGCTTGCATAAGTAAAAGATACTGAAAATACTTTTTTCTTTTCACAAAACCTTTATAGTTTAACTACAGATTTTGATAGAATAACCTATTTAAGTGTGTGTAATGTCAAAAAGTATTCCAGTTAATTAGACTGTGCCGTATCAGTCATCCTCATTACTTGACATATTGATGATTTACACAATAGGAAATGTCAACATGCAAGAGACATTTAAGAAATCTGATGAATATAACATGTTTAGATCAGGGTGGATAAAAATTGACTTTTAAATCAAATAGTTTTGATTTTGGAAATTTAAAGTAAATACATTTTATCTATACAAATATTTAGGATTAAATTTGAAATAATGACAACCTATGTGGAGGCCTAAACTGAGTATCATCTGTTAAAATAAATGTAATTTAAATAAAAAATATTAAAGTAATATGTTTGTTACCAAAGTTTTAAAGAAAGTTAGGCCACCAAACTGATGGAAGTCACTGGCTAAGCACCTGGAGCTGAGTTCATTGATGTGCTAAACTAGCTTTTAGCTGTATTAGTCTCTGTTGCAGAAAGTGTATTTTTTTCATTTAAGTTTATTTATCTGCCTCAATGTAAAGAGTAGTTCATTCAAAATTAAGATACAGATTAAAGTTAAAAGCAGGAAATTTTATTTTCCTTTTCCAATCTAACAAAAACTAAGCATGAGAAGATAAAGTCTACTAGTTCTAAAATCATAAAGGACATGTTGACTAGAAACAATTTGTTCAGTTCCCTAACTACAGATAATGCTTTCTTTGTTTAATAAATCTGTTAGTATTAAATGCAAAACATGTTTTGATATACTTACTTTGGCATTTAAATTAGGTTTATTAAACTAATTGAAAACAATTTTAAAATGCTGTTTTTGCGCCTTCTTAATGAATTCCAGTATCCATCCAGCGTGACATAAATAATGAGTAAAACAATTGTATAGTAAATAAAAAATACATCTGTCACAGTTATTGGGCTAGCTGCAGCACTCTACCTTCTCAGGTCTCTCTGAGTGCACCCCACACAGGTGTCAGGACTTGGACCTTTACATCTTCTGGGCTGGAATTCCACAATTCATCCATTCCCATACCAGGACCTATATTACAGCTGCTTGGGTATCACGCATGACTAATTCGATAGGTCCAACTCTGGACCCTCATTGGGATCCTCTGACAGCATGTTTACAGTGATACACAGAAGCACTTTCTCAGAACAAAGAATGGCTTATTTTGCCCCAAAGATACACAGTGCTTGGAGAAACAGATTTAAAATAGACAAAAACGTCTATATGTGTATTCAATTACCTAAACTTAATTTTCTATCTGCAGCTCAAACAGGTCTGGCTCATTCAGCATCTGATCTGAACTGCCTAGATTGCTTGAAGTCTCCTCCCTGTCTCTGTGACTCAGTCTGTCAGCCTTTTCACTGCCACATCCTGGCCAGCCTCTCAGCTCACCCGGAGCCAAACATCCTCTTTCTTTTATAAGGTCATTGAGGGCTTAGGTCTCCTTTTAATTCCAAATTTAGATTTGGGAAGAGTAAAAACGTTTTAGGCCTGTTTGGAGCCAGCTAGGTGAATTCTCTCACCAATTGTTGGCCCAGCCACTGTTATCTTAATGCCTTTGAAGCTGTGTACCTGAGGCTGACCTCTGTCATTTTTTTGCCTTTCCCACTAGGTTCCATAACAAGCCTCTTACAGCCTCCTTTGATTTAACTATAGGCATTCAGCTAATAGTACCAAAATGAACAGCAACTGGAGTCACACAATACCATAAAAAATACAGACATGTTTCCAGTTTGGCAAAGTGTCACTCACCATTTTCTAACATGATAAAAAAAGTAAAATTAAGAATTGAACAAACATATGCTAAACTGTATAAATGCTTAAATAAATATATACATATACAATGTATCCTCCTAGGAAGAAAAACAAGTACCAAATTGAGTGTAAAGGCTATTTTGGGTTGCAAATCCGCATGTTTTAATGGCCACCAACCAATGAGCATTAATTTTTGTTTAGGAAAATACGTTAAAAGTACAAATACAAAATGAGATTAAAATGATTATTTAAATCAAGGTTTCTGGCTTGCTGATTTAAATTATTATTAAAATTGGTGATTTAAATTACTGATTTAAATCAATTCACCCTGGTTTAGATTTTCCTGAACATATTCCCTCATACTGCCAAATTCCTTCACTTATCTAAAAACCAGACAGTTGGAGTTAATTAGTAAGTCCCATGCAAAATGTCAGTCTCTCCAGATGTTAAAGGATACCCCATGCCCAGAAGCATTCCCTTATTTCCCCAAAACTTCCTCTCCATCTTTTACTTCATCTCTAGGACCAAATCCTCTCGTATGCCTGAGCTGCAGGATTTGAGATGAGGTTGCAAATATTGCATGATGGCACTGTTTTACTCTTTTGCTTCCTTGATTCAGGCGGGTTTGTTTGGCCTCAGCATAGAGGCTATACTTAATTCAACTAATGAAGGCTAAAACAACCTTCTGGGGCCATTCACCAGTCCAGGATTAATGGAGCACAACTTGCTCTGAATAGGCAGCCTCTTGCCCCTGAAACAAGAATGTAATCAAGATCTGACTACATCGGCTTTGTATCAGCAGGGGATTCCTCTACCCAAGTGGAATCCCTCAACGGCTCTGCAACCAAATTTTCCATCTCTTTTGCACCACCCAGGGTGTGGAGCAGGGTTGAGGATCTGGATCCTAATTTCAGGCAAAGAAACAATGGAGAAAAAATAAAATTGCCAATAGGTTATAAATGGTTGTATATTCAGTGCAATTATTAAAATAAAATAAGATTTAGGAATCAATGCTTTAATTTAGTACTGATTTTCAAGGTGGAAGTTTTGTTCACCATTGTTACACTGCAAAACAAGCTGCAGTTAGAAAGTACATTAAATGTTCTGCAATTGCTTTCAGTAATTTGGGGCATTGAGGAGATATAATGTACCTTAAGGTTAAACTCATAAATGCACTCTGGTTAGCTTACCCTAGGCTTTTTCTCTTTTCTTTCCTTTTCTAAAAGACTGAATTAAGGATTTATTGAGCAAACTTCACTGAATGCAGCTGATAAACTTACATCATATCCACTGTTGCGGATCCCACGCCTTGGTCTCTCCCGGGTAACTAGAAGATCCATCTCGGTTTCTCCTGGGCTAGGGCTGTTCAGAGACTGTCTGCTTCTGTATACAGAGTTCTTTGTCTGCTGCCTGGAGAAAATCCAATGAGAAAATATTAAAATGAAGGCAAAGCACAAAAATAAATGACAGACAGTATTCTGCAATTATAACCTTTATTCTAACATTATCTTAGTTATTACAAAAGAGCCACTTTAATAGCATACCTTTTCTATACACACAAGTGCTGGAAGAAGGCAAAATTACAGAAGAGATCATTATATAGTTTGTGTTCTCTTATTAAAACACCAGAGTAAAGGGCTAAAGGGCACAGGAACCATAAACTGGAGCTGCCCAGAGGAGCTAAGCTCCAGGAGAATACCAGGATCCTTTGTGGTTTATAGCTGATAGGATTTAAAATAATTAGTTGTACCTAACATTAGTTTGTCAGTTCAATGGGTGCTGGAGGTGCTGAGAAACTTTGAAAATCATTTTATTTAGATGCCCAAGTATGGATTTAGGTGCTCAGCTTTAAACACCTACATTGGAAAACTGTGACCGTGGGCAAGTAATTTAGGAACACAGAATACCACCACCAAAACCAGGATTAGAACTCAGGAGAAGTGAATTATCATTGGGCCTTATCCTCAGCCCTTCCTCCCTTTCCAGATGCTTGCTGCACTAGCAGGACATCTTGAGGATTTCCCTGAGTAGACGAATATATATGTGGAGGAAAGCCCATGCACCACTTCTGTGTCACCTGCTCCCAGCCCACCTGGCATACATGGGAAGAGATGAAGTTTAAGCTGCTTTGTCTGCCACTTCTGTGGTCTAACTGGGTAGCTACATCCACTTTACACCACCCCATTCTCAACCCCTCAGGCTGGAGAGAGCAGGGGGCTCCACACTCAAGCTGATCCCTGACTGGGTCAGTCCCTTAGGTGCTATTATGATATGAGGCTGCTTCAAGTTGCACTGGGGACCAAGCCAACTCCAGGATCAGTATAGTGCAAAGTTCCCCTCCCACAGGCAATGGATAACCAAGTACACAAACTATTGTGTAATCACAGAGTTTAAGGGCAGAAGTAACCCCCAGACCATCTAGTCTGAACTCTTGTATATCACAGGCCACCAACATCATCCAGCACCCACACACTTAACCCAACAACTGACACTAGACCAAAGTATTACAGCCCACAGGAGCTCAAATTATTATGTGCCACAGGGAGAGAACAGGAAGGACCAAAGTGCAACAATGCCTGAGGCCCCTGCAATGGTAGGGAACTCATTGAGATATATTCAGATAATCTCAGCAAATAACCCACTCCCACACACCGTAGAGGAAGGTGAAAAACCTCCAAATTCACTGCCAATCAGACCTGGGGGGAAAATTCTTCCTGATCCATATGGCAATCAGTTAGACTCTGAGCACATGAGCAAGAACTAGCCAGCCATGCACCTGAGAAAGAGAGAATGTTCAGTCCCACCTCAGAACCCTGGCCCACCCCACCCAGTGAGAGAGAGAGACAGACACAATTATAAATGCAATAAGCAGCAGTTAAAGCACTCCAGCTGCCCAGCCATTGTCAAGTGTTTCGAAGGTATCAGAGGAGACGTGAGTTTTGACAGATCTGAAGGAGGTTACTGGAATGAAGGGGGCTTTCTGGGAATCTCCTCCCAATAAATAATGGATGACATGGTAGAAAGTGTGAAGGTTTTTGTGGTGAGATTTGACGAAAGGGCAAAAAAGGCTGGCATCATAGATAAAGCTGAGGGCTTTATGGCAGACAACAGATTTTAGTACGGTAAAGATAAACCAATGAATGACCTTTAAAGTTTTGTCTTAAAAGTAACTGTCTTGACTTAAAAATAGCCATATATGAAAAAATGAACAAAAATTAGAAACATGGAAAGACTTCAATATTAGAGAGATTAAAAAGATCACAGCTACTTCGGAGAGAGCCACACAGGAGAGACATGTGAAATAGAGAGTGGCACAAAGTCCAATCAAGTACTGCTATTTACCTTTTATATGCTACAAGAACAAGGGGACAGTCAATGAAACTAAGAGACAACACATTTAAAGGACATACTTGATAAAAGGAAACACTCATTTACACAATGAGGAATTAGTCCATGGAACTTACCACCACAATGTATACTTGAATCAAATATATTAGGAGAATTCAAAAAGCATTGGACATGTGCCTGAGTAGTAAGACTATCAACCAGTTACACTAGCTAGGATAAAATACTTTAAGTATATTAACCATCAAGCCTAAGATCCTGATTCAACAAAGTGCTGAAACACATGCTTCAGTGTAAGGGTGGGATTTTCAAATGCACCTATGATTTAGGAGAAGCTTCTTCCTAACCCACTGATGAGTCCTAATTCCGCAAAGCTCTTGGAATTTTCAGAAATGCCTAAGGGACTTAGGAGCACAAGTCCCACTGAAAGTCACTTGTGCTCTTAAATTGCTCAGGCACTTCTGAAAATTCCAAGTGCCTTGCTGAATCAGGGCTCAGTAGTGGATTAGGATGAAACTTTCCCAAATAGAGATATTATTAGACAATTGTTTATTATGGGGGTTTATCCACCTTCTTCTGAAGGCTCTGGTACTGGCCACAGCCAGAGACAGGATATGGGACCAGATGGACCATGGATCTGATCTAATATGGCAATTCTTACGTTCCTAAATTAAAGGCATTTAGAATTACATGTGTTTCTTTCAGAAGGACAACAAATATTTCCTCTTGCTTATATAGTTAGGGACACATTTTCTAAAAGATTCACACATTTAGTGCTCTAAAAAATGCACATCCTTGACCTGATTACACACCACGCAGGGAAAATCTGAGAACCATGCATGCCATCAGCAAGGTTTTAAAAAATTGCCCTGAGATTGCCAATTACCTGATTTAAGGAAGATTCACTAACAAGAAGGGAGGTATCAACATTAATAACTGGTAATCACATGGTGTGTGTCTTCTGGGAACATAACTGCAGCATTTTGAAGCATGAATTAGATGCACAGAATGCTCAAAGCAACTGAAAGCACAGGGTGTTGGTTCTTGTACAAACCAAATTATTTAGTGATGGTGTTTTGTAAACAATTTTTAAAACGCTGTTTTCCACAAATCTGAATATATAAAGGTCAGCCTGAATAACGCATTTAATTTATTTTTTCCTCCCATAACATTTTGGAAGTGACATACATACAATTAACATTAATGGTAGCTATACTGGTGGAACAAGAGGAAAACATGCCATTTTTTCCAAGAACTCTGAAATCTTTATTCTTTTACTTACTTCTACAGTATTTTAATCTTTAAAAATGTGAACTATTTTAAGCTATAGGTTTTTAATTGCATGTCAATATCTGGACAATGATACAAAGCAAGCTGTATTAGTCTTATGCTAAACTAGAGTGCTGTAAGAGTGATTGTTTTTATTATAGAAATTCCATTATATCAGTTCATCTCTCAGAGTTGCACTACACTGCAATATTGGTTACTTTATTCATTCAATAATGTGTCACTTTGGCTATCATATTCTGTTAAAAAAATGCCTGAAGCTGGGAAATGTCCTACAGCACAAACAGTTAGGTATCTACAGCAAATCTGTCATTCTAGATGTTGGTGTGGGGACCATAAAACTGGTTGTTTGCAAGAAATAGTAAGTTTTTCTGACAGGCCACAAAAATTCCCAAATTTTGAAAATGCCTGACATCTTTAGAGAAAGTGCATTAGGGAATGATCCCTTTGTTTTCAGTTCCCATAGCCCAGCTATACTCAGCAAGTATCTCTAGTGTTTGTACAATTAACATTTAATGGATCAGCCCCAGAAGGCAGACAGATCACTCCTTGACAGTTCAGAGTACATGCCTTGATGCAGTTTTTCATAACAATGAACTTTGTCTAAAATAGCTTACCCATTGGTTAACACAATTTATTAGAAAGCACACTTAGAAAAACAAAAATATTCCAGGATCTGTCAGCATACTGGTGCATAAACAAACAAATATTGACATATCTAACAAAGAGCAGATGATTAATATTAAAGCTTCATATAGAATGTTCTAAACGTTTCCCCACACCACTTAGGATACATAATAAATAGCCAAAATATGGCTTCAGTACTGCATTGTGTGAATTGTTCACATTAATATTCATGTTTCTACAGGCCTCATTTATATTCTCAGGACAGATTGTGCTAATAAAAATAGGATTACTGTAAAATGCTAATATTCACATTCAATATTTTACCTTTTCTATGCATATGTAACAATGTATTCCTCCCTCACTGAATTCCTGTTCAAGGAACTGATGCCCCAGACCCTTCAACAAGGACACTAGATACAATTTAATCATAATCTTTTTTCTTCATTAACCTACCAGTAAAACCTCTCTCAGGGACCTCACATAAACAAGCTCATTTGTCTACAGCTATTGCTTATATTCCAAGATATGCTTTTTTAGAATCCTTGCTACAATCTCTCTCACCAGCGCAACGCGGGAGCATGCCGACTGTGCTGCCACTCCCAACAAGGCCGGCTCTACTAGTTGGTGAGGAGTGGGCTTGGCATGACCTCCTCCCTTTGTAGGGCAACTTGTGCTCCAGGGACACTTAGTGCATACCAGAGCCTGCAAGTATGGCCAGCCACTGTGCAATGCGTATAGATGGGGCTCTTTGCGATCTCCTCCACTAGTACATCTCTGTGTCCAAGAATGTACGCTTTCCATTTATATATTGCCTCCAAGAGCCATAAAGTGCCACTCAAATATTGATGAGGCCTCACAATACCCTTACTCATTTTAGAGATGAGTAAATTATGTCAAAGATTAAACGACCTACACAAAATCACAGAGCAATAAAGTGAAGAAAGCACTGTAGAAAGTGGTCACCATTAACTGCTGAAGGAGATACTGAAATCAACAGACATAACGGTGACATGTTCTAATTTTCTGGGTCTAAGTTACCTGTATCTTAGATCCAGCTCTGGAAATAATTACAGCTGTGCCTAGAACAAAATGATAGATTGGATCACTCCTGCACTTTGCAGAAGATCGGAGTCAAATGCAAATTCCTGGCTCAAGTCCATTTCTAGAATAATCAGTTTTCTGAATAATAACCTTAGCACATTTTCAGCTTGGATCACTTTTAAAATGGCTCACAAAAGACCTGGACCCATGCAGCCTTCAAGTAATTTTGTTCTCTTTCCACTTATTCTTCTGTAACCATGTTATGGTTTTATTAAATGTGAAACATTCAGAAATAATCTTGGGCAACATCAATTTTCTTCATGAAATAGGAAGCACTGAACAGAGTAAACATTAGCATGTAATACACATTTTCATCATCAGTGATGGATGTTTGCACTTCAGATGAGTGTTCTGCACTACAGCCCTGGGGGAGTACCTACCTTCTAGATGTATATAAAAAACAAAAACATCTCACCTGTTCTTAGGCTCTGCAAATGGAGAAGATACATCTGCCTCTGGTTCCAAAACATTGTCTATTTCCTTTTGTGCCTTCTCATATATCTTTTTTCTTTCTGTCAGCTCTTTGTTGTAGTCAATCTGGGGGAAATCATAGTATCCTTTTCTCTTGGCTTTCAAGCGCAGCTTGTTGCGATAGTGCTCTATATCGGACTTCTGCTTCAAGGCTTTGTTTACCTAATGGAAGGTGAATGAATTTCAGCTGACTGTGCTATGCTGATGATTTCTCAATTACATTTTAAAAGTGTATTTGATGTGCAGCGATTTGCCTTGCAGAGTGCCTCTTGCACCACACCATGCCATCTGTCAGCACTAGGGAAGTGCAAGTGACAGAGTTGTTGTATTTTGTATGACTTGCAGATGGTTAAATAAATCTTAATCCCCTGGTACTAAGTACATCATAAGAGTGACTCAATTCACAGCCACAGAAGAAGAGAGCTGATGTTAGCCAACCATCTTCTTGACCCAAACAATGCTTATTTTTAGGGAGGCCTGGGGGTAGTATTCTGTATATTTGAACAAATTTCACTTCTGCCTCAAAGCTGACTGTGTAAAAAAATGTCTACTTTATATACTGTTTGTGGCTAAGAAGTCAAATTCTATGATCGCCTTAAGAACTCCAACATATCTGTGAGTATGTAAGGAAATAGTATGTGTATGTTCCTAGGTCTTACTCTGATGATACACAGCCCACAGTTCTTGGAAGAAAAATAGGCATTGAATATTGTGCATGCCATGACTCTGGATAGAAAGCGACAATTGTGATGCGTTAGGACTTAAAATACAAGCACAAAATCAGAACATGATATAATGCTCTAATCTGGTCTCACATAGGTAGCTTGACTACACTGTCTTTTACCATGTTTCTAACCGGCTAGCAGTTTAAAGTGTTGATTTTGTCCAATAAAGAGTCCGGGGAAATATCCTGGTTAGCCTTTACATAAGTGTGCAGCATGGAGGAGCAAATCAGAAGCCTTCCCTCCACCTTTGGTATATAACTTCCCCCATTCCCCATATAAAGCAGTTTGTTCTAGAACAAAATCTACATAAAAATATCAGTAAAATAATATACTGGGTAAGTTTCAGAGCCAAGATGTGGCATTTGGTCAATGGCACCATTAGATCCCAGTGCAGACCCACAACATTATATGGGGACTTCGGGAACAACTGTGCCTAATGTGCAAGCCAGCACACAAACAGAGCAAAGGCATGGACCTGCTCTCTCCCCATCCCACTGTGAGCAGGAAGGATAGTCTAGTTAGCAACAGGGCACTAAGATGGGACTTCTGAGATCTAGGTTCAACTCCCAGCTCAGACACGGACTTCCTGTGTGAACCTGAAAAAGTATGTCTTAATCAACCCTTTGCCTCAGTTCCCTATTTTCTAAAATGGGGTGCTAGGAAGATAAAATCCCTTAATGATTGTCAGGTGTTCAAATACAACAGGGATGAGGGCTATAAAAGTACCTAGATAGGTTGCCTCCTTCAGGGCACCATGCAAGTGCAAGTATGTAAGGTAAGAGTGGGTCCTGAGCATAGGCCACACAAAGGGTGAAAGGCTTCTAACATTTCTCCTCTCTCTCTTCAATGCACCAACCTAAGGTCCTATCACAATGTGTGTCTCCACAAATAATCAAGAAACCAGCAGGTGAAACACTGCCTGATGACGCTTACCTCTCCATTAATGACAGCAGATTCCTGGCTCCTGTCTGATGCAGGGTGAGCAGGAGGCAATGCTACAGGTTTGATAGCAATCAGCTGTACAGATCCAGAAGATGTGTCAAAGGGATCAATGGCAGACTTGGCGATGTTCTCAAAAAGAATGCCTCCCTCCTCTTCATCACTTAGGGGCACTAAAGCATATTATGTTTATTGAGCATATGCTCTCAATAGGTTTACTACAGGTTCACGTGACAACTAAGGGAACACATGCAATAGATTAATACTGAGGTGCTCAATATACTAGAGTAAACCCTGAAGCCTTCCATACTGGAAACTTACTTCTAAGGGATTGTTTCTGAACATACTCTCCCAAAAAGGGAAGATTGATTTTCACCTATAACATGGAAGGAAAGTTAGAAAAAAGATTGATGTAGAACAAATTGTAGGAAAATGATAATGGAAGACAAAAAGCACACCCTTCCATATACTTTATACAAAAGAAGATTGCATGTGAGTTTTCAAATGCCACAACATGTATAGAAGTATCCAGCAGAATCCCATATTTACTTTGTGTCAATCTGAAAATAAAACCACCAATTTTAGCAAGGACTGTAAAAACTATTACTACTAAAGCTGTTAAAATGAAGCACACTGTTGAGTGTGCAAGTGTGCACAAGTAACTGCTAGTTCCCCATCTGATGTTATCTTTTGCTTTAGAAAAATAGCACCTCCAGTCATTTCATAAAGTTTGTCAGAACTTGTGACCAGAAAGAAAAAGACTACTAACGCAAAAGAACTCAGAATGTTTACAATTAAAAGGCACAGTCAATCCTCTATTTGTAAATCTCTGCTTAAAAGGGGAGTCTTGAAAAAGTACAAATTAGCCATTCCCCCCTAATTTATGTTGGAAAGAGGGCATCCCATTATCAGTTTTTGAAGCCTACTTTATCTTTGATTTGAAAAAGTTTATTGTAAGGCACGAAGGCAAATTCTGCAGAGATCCCTCCTTAAATAATTGTGCTATGAAAGAAAAAAAAATGTACTCCATCCACTTGTGACAGGAGTAGAAATCAGCTTCTAAAGAGCAGAGTGGTATGCTCTATATTGCTTCCTCTGAAAATATATTCTGTTTAATCTTTAATCACTGCAAGAATTATAATGTACTGAAGACAGCTCAGCAAGAGATAGATTAGCCCTGTTTAAACAACTAAGATAGATAGTTTGGTACAAATGTTTGATAGAAGTTACATAAAATATGGTATAAGCTTATTCATCTTTCTCTGTGTATTCACAGTAGGCTGAGTTGACATGATTTGAACTGTTAAAAAATACAGGTTATATCATGCTGTCACTAAATAATGTCCCTTAGGATTTGTGAAATTGCTCAGATAAAATGGTCTTTATCTTAGTCTACTGGGAACTCCTCTCAGACTTTTACAGAGTAGTAAAGCACAGTGCTATGAATTCCAAAGACTCTTATTAGTAAATGGGGTGAAAACCTGGCTCAGTGATGCCAATGGCAAAATTCCCACTGGTTACAATAGGGACAGAATTTTATGGTAGGAGTATTAGATGAACAATATAAAGCTTACATACCATACAGTACTACCTAATAGGAGAACATTTTAAAATGATTATTAAGTCCAGACACTTTTTTCCCCCGGGTATTTTTAATTGCTTAATGCTTATGAAAGGCATGAGATTAAACAGCTTTGGAATATGGATTTTTAGCTAGATAGCTATCTAAACTGCTGCTTAGTCAAAGAACAGTTACAATACTATTCAAGTGCAAGCTTCCTACATGCTGCCATAACAAGGTGCTTCAACTGTGGAGGGACTGCTCTAAGGGAGAAAAATGAGTTCATTAGCTTTTTTATGGTGTTTTTTGTGAAATGGATAGCTGTACCAAATATTGTACCAAGACCAGAGTTTTATTTTACATACACAATTGAAAGGCTGTCAAGATGGTCATGACTGACCTAAACTTGGATAGTATCTAACCAGTAACCTACATGTAAAAAGATACAAAATATGGTTCTAACTCCCTCATCTCCATCATACAGGCCTTGTCTGCACTGGGCCATGAACAGAGATTGAAAACCAAGTTTGAACTTTATATAAACACTATTCCAGCTAAACAAGTTTTAGACATGGACTGACTGGCCAGCATTGACTGGACTAAACTGTTTTGAAACCATTTTCAAAAGTTAGTTCCAACTAGGCTCAAATATGGTTTTGTAATGGCTGCTTTTTAACAGTTTGGTTCAGTCTACACTGTTCAGGCCAATAACATAGGAAAATGTCTAAGCTGGAAGTGTTGTACTTGTTAATTAAGGTCTCAATCCTGCAATGAAGTCCATGTGGACAAAATTCAGCACCCACACAGACTACAACTGGCTTCAAAATGGCTCAGCATCGGCATTCATCTGGCTGCACAGAACTCAATGCATGATCTGGACTTAGACTTATTTATCCACTATTGTTTGGGTATTGGACACGTTTATTCAATGAAAAAAGAAAGGATGAGTACAGAGAATCAAAGGACAGCTACTTTTGTTATTTTGTATTAGCACAAAGCAAAAATACCATCATCATCTCTAAGAGTAGTAAAGTCCATCTTCAGCATGTAGCATAGTGCTATAGCATGGATAAATTAACTCTAGGGCTGTCAAGCGATACAAAAATTAATTGTGATTAATTGTGCAATTAAAAAAATTAATTGTGTTATTAAGTGCACTGTTAAACAATAATAGAATACCATTTATTTAAATATTTTTCAATGTTTTCTACATTTTCAAATATATTTATTTCAATTACATCCCAGAACACAAAGTATACAGTGCTCAATCTATATTTATTTTTTATTACAAATATTTGCACTATAAAAAACAAAATAGCATTTTTCAATTCACCTAATACAAGTACCATAGTGCAATCTCTTTATTACAAAAGTTGAATGTACACATTTAGAATTATGCACAAAAATAACTGCATTCAAAAATAAAACAATGTAAAACTTTAGAGCCTACCAAGTCCAATCAGTCCTACTTCTTTTTCAGCCAATCGCTCAGACAAACAAGTTTGTTTACATTTGCAGGAGATAATGCTGCCCCACTTCTTGTTCATAATGTCACCTGAAAGTGAGAACAGGTGTTCTAATGGCACTGATGTAGCCAGCATCGCAAGATATTTACATGCCAAATATGCTGAAGATTCATATGTCCCTTCATGCCTTAACTACCATTGCAGAAGACATGCTTCCATACTAATGACGGGTTCTGATCGATAACAATCCAAAGCAGTGAGAAATGACGCATGTTCATTTTCATTATCTGAGCCAGATGCCACCAGCAGAAAGTTGATTTTCTTTTTTGGTGGTTCAGACTCTATAGTTTCTGCAGCAGAGTATTGCTCTTTTAAGATTTCTGAAAGCACGCTCCACACCTCGTCCCTCTCAGATTTTGGAAGGCACTTCAGATTCTTAAACCCTGGATCAAGTGCTGTAGCTATCTTTAGAAATCTCACATTGGTACCTTCTTTGCGGTTTGTCAAATCTGCAGTGAAAGTGTTCTTAAAATGAACAACATGTGCAAGGTCATCATCCGAGACTGCTATAACATGAAATATATGAAAGAATGTGGGTAAAACAGAGTAGGTGACATACAATTCTCGCATTGTTTTGTTTTTGAGTGCAGCTACGTAACAAAAAACTCTACACTGGTAAATTGCACTTTCACAATAAAGAGATTGCACTACAACACGTGTAAAAGGTGAATTGAAAAATACTGTTTCTTTTAATCATTTTTACAGTGCAAATATTTGTAATAAAAATAATAATACACAGTGAGCAGTGTACACTTTGTATTCTGTGTTGTAATTGAAATCAATATATTTGAATATGTCAAAAAAAATCCAAAAATATTTAATAAATTACAATTGCTATTCTATGGTTTAACGATTTGATTAAAACTGCGATTAATCGTGATTAGTTTTTTTATCGTGATTAATTTTTTTCAGTTAATCACGTGAGTTAAATGCGATTAATTGACAGCCCCAATTAACTCTAATCAAATCGGACCAGAAACTGAATGTTTTTCCCACCCTAACTTTTGTCTATTAAGTGTCATTTGAATCATGAATGTGGCTTTTTCTGTTGCATTTCTTTTCATTGCCAGGTGAGTGATAAAATAGGGATGAGATCTATAGATTTTAGCAAGCTGGTGTAATTTAGATAGGCAGTGAATTGCAAGCAAGCACTGTGGGCACTTTCACATTTCCTCTCTTTTGTCTTTCCCAGTGAATTCAAGAAGAGTGCTCACGATCTGATTAACCACAACGCACCATGTCACTATCAGTAAACCAACCAATGGAAGATCACATGGCAAATTACAAGTCTTTGAGGACTACTTCATCTGCATGTATACAACATGGTTCAGCTCATTCATTTTGTCTCTGAACATGTGGTTGAGGGGAGAGGATGTGAGGATTACAGAACACTTAAAGAACATTTGGATTATATTTTAATCTTAACAGTCACTCAAAAGGGGGACTTTAATTATAATTAGTGCCTGAAAGGGGGGAAACTTGCAACAACTCACATCCAAAACAATACTTTTAGTTTGTTGGTTTTAACCAGTTGAACATGAATTTTAAAAAAGGATATTGATAATTCCGTCCCTCTTTTCGGATTAAAACAAATTCTGTCCAGGATAAGTTTGTGGGGGCAGAAAGAACGGTTACATATACTTACCTACCTGTAATTTTTCCTTCTCTGAAGTTGGCACCTGGTGCTCCATGATCCATTACAACTGGGTTCTTCCTTCTCATCTTCCAAGCATGGAAGCTCTATTTTTTAAAAACCTTTTCACTCTAGTTTCAAAATGCAGCACCAGCAGGTGGATCTAAACCATCATCTTTGTAGTAGAGCTGTGTGAGTCTGGCCCCACCCCATGAACAATTGATGAATAGTTGATTCCTCCTGCATTTTTGGTCAAACTGAATTGTTCGCAAATTTGGGTCAAATCTGGCAAATAGTTTCAGGTGAATAAAAATGAAGGAAGACAAATTCCAAAGAGTGAAAACACTTGATTTTGATATTTTCAAAATGAAACATTTTGACTTTTCATTTCAAAATGAAATTGTTATATTTTTAAAACTCAACATGAAAAAGGGTAAAAGCCACTGCAAAATGAAACAAAATGAGATTTTCATTTCACCAAGAAAAATAAAATCACTGTTGTCTTCAACTCAACCCAAAGCTACAGTTTTTTTTTAGTATTTTTCTGGTTCAGCCACCGAACCCAAAAAAATTAGTTAGTTGTCTAGTTCTACTCACTAGTCCCCCAAGCAGCTACCCATGCTGAGAAGACAAATTGTAGATTTCTGACTAATGAGCATGATGAAAGATTAGTATCCAAGCAAAACAAAAAGGGTGAAATGAACACTTAGGCCAGCACACGATCCCAATGTGAGGGAATCCCAAGATCTCTCTTTTCCCCCGCAAGAATGCTGCATAAATGGGGGGGCAGGGGAAGGAAGGGTTGAAATATTTCCCATACAAACAGAACAAAAACTTAGGCCATGTCTACATCTAAAATTTTGCAGCGCTGGTTGTTACAGCTGTATTAGTACAGCTGTATAGGGCCAGCGCTGCAGAGTGGCCACACTTACAGCAACCAGCGCTGCAAGTGGTGTTAGATGTGGCCACACTGCAGCGCTGTTGGGCGGCTTCAAGGGGGGTTCAGGGAACGCGAGAGCAAACCGGGAAAGGAGACCAGCTTCGCCGCGGTTTGCTCTCGCGTTCCCCGAACCACCCTGCAAACCGCAGGGAAGGAGACCTGCTTGCTCGGGGGTTCGGGGAACGAGAGAGCAAACCGGGAAAGGAGACCAGCTTCGCCGCGGTTTGCTCTCGCGTTCCCCGAACCACCCTGCAAACCGCAGGGAATATTACCTGCTTGTTCGGGGAACGCGAGAGCAAACCGCGGCGAAGCTGGTCTCCTTTCCCGGTTTGCTCTCGCGTTCCCCGAACCACCCAGCAAACCTCAGGGAAGGAGACCTGCTTGCTCGGGGTTCGGGGAACGCGATAGCAAGCCGGGGAAGGAGACCAGCTTGATTACCAGAGGCTTCCTCAGGTATGCTGGGATACCTGCTTATTCCACGGAGGTCAAGAAAAGCGCTGGTAAGTGTCTATACTTGATTACCAGCGCTGGATCACCAGCGCTGGATCCTCTACACCCGAGACAAAACGGGAGTACGGCCAGCGCTGCAAACAGGGAGTTGCAGCACTGGTGGTGCCCTGCAGATGTGTACACCTCCTAAGTTGCAGCGCTGTAACTCCCTCACCAGCGCTGCAACTTTCTGATGTAGACAAGCCCTTAGAACACAAGAAAACTGAGAGGTAAACAGCTCTTATCTGAGAACAGTTAAATGTTTTGTTTAGTTGGGCGATTTGTTTTTCTGCTTCCCACACCGTGTGAAGAGTTCTAATGAAGAAAAACTCAGGGAAAAAGAGGAGAAACTTTCTTCCAAAAGTCATGTCAGTCAATGATAACATCTGTTTTAGAGCAATGGATAAAAGAATGCACTGAAGACCAGGTAATCATGTGGCAAATTGCTTGAATGAAGCCCTGTGCTGATCTGCCAACAAAGTGGCCACATGCCTGACTGAATGAGTTATCAGAAAAGTAGGGGGCTCTTCTGTAACCAATCTGTAGTCCTGACAAACTCCTGAATGTATCCACCTGGAAATAATGGATATGGATGCTTTGAAACCTTTCACAGATCACCAGACTAATCCTAAAATTTTCTTCAAGGGTTAGTTTATGTAAACAGAATTTGAATGCTTCAACTACTTCTCTAGTTATGGAAAGCAAGTAAATATATCAAGTGAAAAACATGATTTTGGTGGATAGAAAATTCTGGGGCAAGCCTGATAATTACCTCATCTGGCAACTGCGCATAAGGATTCTAGATGGACAGCCCACCAAATTTATTTACTAATTCTCCAGATAATATAATTGCTAACAGGAAAAGAATTAACAGAAAGTACAGAGAAGACTCCTCTATATATTCAAAAGAGAAGGTTCAGAGGTCACCTGAAGCATCAAATCATTCCCCCAGTTTCCTGACAACAATGTCTCTGAAAAAAGACACAGCTTCAAGAAATTGGAAAATTGCCAAAAAGAGCTGGAAGTGGAAGACATGCGCTATGAAGTTTCTAACAGACTTGGACCTTCAGGAAGCTAGGACTCAGACACAATCAAAAGCCCACATAGAAAGAACTCCAGTATACTGTATTCAGTATCTCCAATATCCTCCCTGATTGAGAGGCAAAAAATGGGATCCTCGTCTTTTTCAAAAGCACCAAGAATTCCAGGATCTCCATATCCCCTGAAATGCTCAGATTATCAGACAGTTTATAGAGCTGAGCAGGAAGTCCATGAGTCCTCCTGAATATTCATGCTCTAGAAAGCAAAGCCTCTTAGGGTGCATCTACACATCCCACAGCAGCATGTCTCAGGGCCTGGGTCGAGAGACTTGCACACGGGCTACAGCACTAAAAATAGCTGTGTAGACGTTATGGCTCAGGCTCTGAAGCCGACTTCCTCCCTAGACTTCAGAGCCTGAGCTTCAGCCCAAGCCACAACATCTCCACAGCTATTTTTAGCACGGTATTGCAAGCTTCCATCTGTCAACCTGGGCTCTGAGACTTACTGCCCTGGGCTGTCACTCACTGTGAAGACATACCCTCAGGGTCCAAGCCAAGAGGCTGTTAGTCAGGGAGTCTGAAGGGGTTCAGGAATGCTGCACTCACATCTGCAGTCATCAAAGTTTGTGGGTATCTGGACCACTGTGTTTCTATTAATTGTTTGAGGTCTCAGTGATTTAGTTGTCATTCTGTTGTGCCATGGTATATAGAAGCAGGAGCTGAAAAGATGGAGGGGTGGGAGGAGAGGAGAGCCAGCCACGAGCAGTCATCCTTGAAGCTTGTGAGCATTAAACATTTGCTGAAGTGATTTTGCAGCTGGGCAACAAAACGGTGCATTCTGCTCCCTTACTGATGACATTTTAGTGCAGGATCACAGCCATTTGGATTACCCTTTGGCAGACCTAAACTGTGAGCAATCAGATACTCTCAGCTTTGTCACTTAGCTGAAAGCTTCAGTCATGCTCAATAAAAGGGCAGATTAGGGCAATCTGGGAATAAACAGAAACTGGAAGGAGAAAAGCTTAATCACACCTCAGTCTGCAGATTTCGGCTGTGTTGATAGAATAGGTAGGCTGGCTGTAAAGGATAGGGTCCTTTGCTGCACTGGGAAGAAAAGCAATCGGCAGGAGTAGTAAAAAATGCAGCCTGGGTCAAGCCCACACTAACTCAATAGAGTCAAAACAGAAGATCCATTGACACTGACAAGCTAGTTGAAAGAGCTAGATTGCTCTGCTGCATCCTGAAAAAAAAAGAGAGAGAAAGCAGTGGTAAAATGGAAGACTGGGTTGTCTCGCTCTTGAGAGAGGAGCAAGGGGAAGAGCAGGCTGGTTATACAGCTAGACTGTTCTACTGATTCCTTGAGGAAAAGGCAGTGGAGGGAGTAGTAAAAGAATGGGGAAATGGCAGACTATGCCACATTTCACAAACCCACATCTACAGGAACTAAGAGGAAAACAGGATCAATGAACAGAATCTTCTCCCTGCCCAGATGTAATAGTAACTGGTAACAAATATGGGGAATTTGAGCCACCCGGAATTTTTTTTTTTAACTGTGTTTTTTGTTTCAAAACTTGCAGGAGTCAGAGAACCAAAGAGCAAAAACAGCGAAGGAGATCTGGCTTGTTGCTTCCAAAAATGTCATCTCCTGCAATTAAATTTCTACCTCAAGCAGCTTAAGGCGTGCCTGATACATTTGTGGTGTTGGAGTAAAACCTTGCTGCCACGTTTCACCTCTGTCTGGAGCACTCAGCCAGAGATCTGGCTTGGAGATTCTGCAAAGCCAGCTCAGGTTACTGATTTTTTTGCCTCAGAGAGCTTAAAACTTGGCAGCCACATTGGGAGGCAGTGAGTTTTGTGCAGCTGGGCCTTCTACATTTCCAGGTTTTTTCCTCCAGCACTAGATCTTGCACATTCCTGTTCTCCATTGATCCTCTCTCTACCAGGGGGGGCACCAAAAAGGAGGGGAAAATATTATGGAAAAATCTCCTCCCCCGAGATAGAGGAGAGATCCAGAAGAAACTCCTGATTCTTGAAGTGGAGGTGAGACACTAGGGAGTTGGGGATGGAATCTGTTCTCTCAGCTGCTCAGCCTGCTGGTAGTACACTGTGAAACTAGAGAGAGACTAATTATTTTAAAAGAGAGAGGAGCTTCTATGCATTGAAGATGAGGAGCTCATAATGGATCATGGAGCATCAAGTGCCCATAAGGGAGAAAGAAAGCTTGCTTACAGTAGTAAACATGGCTCTTTAAGAACATTCCCTCTGTATATTCACACTTGTGGGATGTGGCCCTGGTACTGCTGAGCTTCAGGAATCTTCAGAAATACAGTGCCCATTGAGACTATAAGTACCCCCAGTTTATGGTACCAAGAGGTCTGTGTGGTTCCCAGCCACACCCAGTTCCTTCTGGTGAGCCCAAGCGAGGAACTCAGAAGCAAAGACGACAACAGGCTGGTAGTATGAATATTCTGAGGCAACATTTCCAGAGAACGAGCAACTGAAAAATAACCTTTCTTTCTACATCAAGATGACCTCCGCATATTGCCACTTGTGGGACTTTCACGTGCAATACAACACTCATGAAAGTGGGCGGAAAAGTTTTACAAAGGATGTCCCCACTTAAGCATTGGTCAGACAGCAGATAGTCTGTGTCCAGAGCTCTCAGTGCTTCCCCTTCTGGAACCCAGGCAGCATAATTCAAACACGGAGGTAACAAGAGCTGAAATGGATGGGGGAGACAGCAGAGGGAGTAGGTTGGGGTCAGGAGCCTGGAGGCGTGCAGCAGGAAACTAACTGGGAACAGGGTGACCAGAGAGCAAGTGTGAAAAATTGGGACAGGGTGGGGACTAATCAGCACCCATAGAAGACAAAGCGTCAAATATTGGGACTGTCCCTATAAAATCGGGACATCTGGTCACCCTAACTGGGAGTCAGGGTGACAGACTGGATGAGGAATTTGGGGGGAAGGAGTAGAAACCTGGACCGGCTGAGCATGGAGTTTGGGACAAGGAACCACTGGGAAAAGGGGGAAATGGACAAGGGACACAGATCAGATTAGAAGCCTGGGGATGGGGCACTGGTCCTGGCTGGGCAAATAGCCTGTGGATGGGAATAAAATAGACTATCATGAGAGGAAGATAAAGGAGGCTGGTAAACAGCAGGGGGAAGATTGGGACTTAGAGAGGAAGTCCAGGGTGGGAGATTGGGACTGGCTAGGCAAGGAGACTGCAACTGGGATGAGAAGTTGGGGGAGGAGAAGAGAGGACTGGGACAGGGCAGAAAGGAAAGGATGAGGGGGTGGGTACAGGAGCAGAAGGGCCTGTGCCTAGTGTCTTATTACACTCTAATGTGGGTTCACATGGAGAATGATAACCTACTTCTTCTGTTTTGCTCCATTAGCTCAAGTGGCAGGTGATCTAAAGGTTCCAACCCTGCTGGTGTTCTGTGTTGGTGTAAATATTATTCCACATGATGGAATTTCTATTTTTTCAATTTGCTTTTTTAAAAAACTAGGAAGTTACACACAAGGAAACCTATATTATATGAGAACTACAATTACAAAAATTAAGCACTCATAAGTTAGGAAAATGCCACAATTAAGGTTCTCCATGAAACCTTCATTGGCTGGTGTATGATGAGCCAGGGAACAGCTCAGCTGATCTGGATGTGAGTACAGGGATTCGCTTCCCACCCTCCCAAGCCATACTCAGTCTCTCAGGTAGAGAAGACTGGGGAGTACTACCATTCCCATGTCTTCTACTGCACTCCTGCCCCTCCCAACCTTGCTTGCTCACCCATGTGGGTTCTCTTCTCAATGTTTATTCTTCCTATGAAAATATATAGGCACTTTTTCTTAAGTCTCCTGATCTGTATGGAGTGTCACATTTACTAAATCAGCTGTGACAAATTAGAGAAAGGCTATTAAATGTTATTTCCAGTCCCAGTAGCTAGACTACGTCCAAGAGATTGTAAAGATGATTTGCTGGGTGAAGTCTGAAGCCTGTGCAACTTTTTTTTTTAAGTGAGAAGAACTCAAAGTAAATAGAATAAAGTTCAAAATTTCAAAAAGGGTCATTTTAAAAATAATTCTTCATCAAAGACTGACTGAAAAAAATTCAGTTTTCCTACAAAAAGTTGAGTTTGATCATTAAAGTCCAAAATAAGAGGGATTTTAGCCCAACTTTCTGTAGAAACTGCAACACCACCTCAGCTATAGAGTCCCTGCTGAAGCCTCCATAATATCAGTTCCTTCAATCAAGACTTTTTATATATCCTGATTTCATATTTGCTGTTTGTTCACTTGCAGCGCTGAAATACTGTAGGCGTGAATTATGGGTAGGTTTTGAAAGAAGACAAATAGAGTTTATCTATTAAACAAACACCTAGTCCTATCATTTTCCTGTATAACAGAGTTTCAGTGAGGAACAGAATCTAAAATTGGTCTGTAACTATGGCAACTAATGAGCCAATCTAACTTGGAGTTCCCAAATCAACCATGTGACTAGCAAGGAATTCATTCCAATTTAAGATGCCGATTTTCAGGGGAGAAAATATGTGCTCCTTTTCCTAACATGGCGATTAGGGGTGTCAGGCTACAATCATGCTGAATAGCTGGAGCAGTCTAAAAGAAAAACAGCCCCTTTGTTAAACTGGAAGGATAAATAGCTGACACATTATCCCTATGCTAATTATCTTGGATAAAGATAAAGTTCTGCAATAAAAACACTACTACAGATGACAGCAATGTCTGAAATCATAGCACAGGGAAATATGACAAACATTACATGAAGAATATGATGGCTTATTGCTTTGCTTTTTTAAACTGAAAAAATAATATGCCTGTAATATCAATAACCCAAACCTGGCATTTTAGAGCATGATTTTCCCCTTCTGAGGGGCTAAATAGGAAGGAATCTTCATGGATAGCTGTCTCCAATTGTTCTATCAGAAGGGGAAGATTCTACCCCCTACCCCCAAAAGCACTGTAGGGCTGGCCTCCAAACTCTGCAGGATTGCAGGTGATGAGTGGGAGGCCCAGTACCTCCCATGCCTGACCTATGACCCCCAACATCTTCCCTCTGTGGAACTGTGCTGTTAGGGTGGCATCAGGGAACCCTGTTAAATGGGTATGTCCACCACAGAGCTGGTGGGGGAATGATGTGTATACCTCTGACTGCCGACTCTCAACCCCTCCTCCGTCAATGTGTGCAACCTGGAGACCCCTGGAGTACTTTCTGCGGGATCCAGGGAAGTGAGTATGATCATCCTCTGAAGACTGCTGAAGCCCTTTTCCATTCCGGAAGGGTGTGATGTGAGCACTGACAGAGTGGGGGATATGATCTGGCTCTTCATTAATCATTTATAATTTCTGATCAACATAATTATTTTACTTAGGGGAAAATCATGCCCCTGTTCCCCAAATACAGTCTGCCTAAGGCACAGTGGAAGTAGCTCAATACCAGCATGCAAGGGCCTGCACGCCATGTGGTTTCCCTGTGCCAAGAGAGTTGTTAGGGAAGTTACAGGCAGTAAATCCTTTGCTACATAGATCCACTAGCCAATGGCCTCTCAGTAGAGGGTTCAGGGACATACAAGCAGCAATGACTATTGCAACTTTAGCTTTGCAGTAATAGTAGCTATAAATTAGCTCCACTGCTACTCTGCCCCCTAATGGAAAAAGATTCAGCCTTAGACAGTTCCCTTGCATCATCTTAGCTAGCTGAGCTTGGTTTTGGAAGAACAGGAGAAGGCAGTGCCAAATACACAAGAGAATACAGCAGCTATTAGTTTTCCAGTACAGTTTGAAAAGCACAAAGTCATTGTTTGCTAATAATGGTTAAGCTAAAATTCACCTAAATGGAGATTTTAAATAAAACGCATGTATTGTCTTACACAGTATTGCAGGTTTCCTTTAGACAGCTATTCTGCCTATTCTGCTGATGCACTAGAATTCTGATCAGTAGAGATTATGTAAAGTATTAGTGAAATGTTTAAGAAAGAACTGAAAGTTCTCACCAATTTTCTTTGATGATTTAAAACCTAACATTCTAAAGAAAACCAAAATATAATACCCCCACTACAATATTTTTGACTAGATAAATGAACAATAAATGAAGCTGTGTTTGATTGAATGGTCTCTCATGTAGAAAAAAATCATAGCCTGGAAATACAATATTTAACTCTGGAAACCACCACCATTTTTGTACTATAAAACAAGCAATCTTTGAAACATTAGGAAAGCGATTTTGACATTAAGAAAAATGTATAGATTGTTGTCTAACACAGCTTGTTTTATATGGGCTGTAAAATATTTTGGCACCAATCCTGCAAGTTACTCCAGGGGAAAATCTATGCAACACTGCACATGCAGAATTCATGTCCCCTGTAGATTTTTTTTTCTTCACAGAATATAGATTCCGCTGGAGAGGCTCTGCAATTACACCTTTTGCCCACCAGAGACTGCCTTGGCATCAGAAGAGAGAGCAGCCAGCCGGCAGGGAGGTGGAGAAAGAGACTGCGTTCCTCACAGCGGAGGAAAGTGAGGAGCCATGGCACGCACAGAGTGGAGCACACGAGGCTGTTGGGGGCAGGGTCACAGACTGGGGTTCAGAAAGGCTAGTAGGGGCACAGACTGCAGCACGGGCACAGGAGATGGTGAGGTAACAGCATTGAGCCAGGATCTCAGTGGGAGGGGGGGCTGCAGGGCAACATGAGAAGGGGAGTGCAGGGACACATGGGGACAAGGGGTAGGGGGCTGCAGGGACACATGGGGACAAGGACAGAATGGGAGAGGCTAGGGGTCAGCCAGGGTCTGCATAGGGGAGGCTCCCCAACTCTCAAACAATCCTTCCCCTGCCATCTGGGGGTGCAGGAAATACATTTCTGTATTGTAATTCAAATGAATTACTCAACGTTCTGTATTAATAGGCCTAGGAGGGAATCTATTTGTCAAAAAAAATCATTTCCTGAATCTTTTTGTTTTGTCTATATTGTTACAGGCATACTTGCTGGGAGATATTTTGAAATAAATTACCAAAATTATTGAAACTGGCATGATTATATTGTGTTATTTTGACAAATATAGTATGCAGAATTTTAAAATATTGTGCACAGAATTTTTAATTTTGAGTCTCAGAATTGCCCCAGGAGTATGCAAGTAGAGGACCTCATTGCCTTTAATGGAGCAACATACAGGTGCAGCAGTCCTTCAGAATGGGTGTGTAACTGGGTTTACAAATCCCATACTGAGCATGGGCAGAAGGGAGAGGAGTGTCTTCTCTGCAAGCTGACCACACACCCACGCGCCTGCCAGAACTGCCAGTCTTGAAGACATGCACCCACAGCTGTGACCGATAAAGAAAACAAGCCCAGCTATAAAAGAGGGATAACAGAGAGAGAAGGGAGGCAGAAAGGCCTTAGATAGCAGAGGGGTAACAGCCCCATTCCAGGCTGCCTCTGAGAAACTGACAGGGAGACAAAAGGAGTTTAAGGGCTGACAGACTCAGTTTAAGTTAAGAGGTTACAGAGTGGTCTAATCTTGATGAATTGAAGGGGGACCCCTAGAGAGACTTCCCCAAGAGCAGTTGACAGGGTGTCATTGCTGGATTGGGGATCTTATTAGTAAAATCACAGCTTTGTCAGCCGAAAATAATACAAATAGTATCAGCATGCAACTCAAAGAAAAGGAATGTGTTCTATACATTGATTTATGACATGCATAATAAAGTTATTTTAAAAGGGAACATTTCAATTGTACCAACACTATAGCCCCTGTAGAATGCACTGCTACTAAATATACAGAAACTGCAGAATGAATAAAAAATGCAGTGCAGTTTTGCCATACAGAACATAGAGTTTGTCTACTGTTCTATATATCTGTGTATATGGTATTATGTTTTTGTTAAACAGGTGATATTTAAGCCACACTGCATTTTATATCACATGTAAGGATCACCACAGGGAGATGTTATAACTGTATGCCATTTGTATCATAAGCACCAAAGAGATTACACAACTGATTTACTGAAGTAGGAAGGGGTTAGAGATTTGTATTAAGATTTTCTGTTTGCTTCAGCTTCCCATTCCCTCCCTGCAATATCATGAACAAAGCAGGAATTATCTTCTTGTGCCTGTGACAGAACCTTAGCAGGTCACATGTATTTTAATTCTCCCCTCTAGAAGCAATCGTTATGTCTCACGCAGAGTCTGGCTTCACAAGGCTATGAACACAGGGCTAAAACTGAAGAGGAAGAAGCAAAAAAGCAAAAAGAGTAGGGAATTAAATCCAACACTTATTAAAATCCAACTCCTTATACACTTTAAATCACAAGATCAGCATCATCACAAAGGACTGGTAAACAAAGTCTAGTGCAGCATCAGACTCTTTTAGTGCCAGGAAGAGCTGTCACTGAGCCCATTAGCAAAGAGACAGCAAAAAGGAGGAGGATAACAGAGAGCATCGAAGCCTCATACCCTTTCACAAAAAACTGTTATCTGATTAATGTACTTTATCAGATCTGGACCAGCTGAGAGGCAGCAGCAATTGAAATGAGTGTCCTAGAGCATACACAGAGAAACACCAACCCCAGTTTATCCTACTAAAAAGCACTACATTTCATTTCATTGGTTTGCTGCTAAAATCAGTAAAGGCTTATGAAGGCCCATAGAACTGTGCAAACAACAAACGGTTCCATGTCAGATTTAAGGAAGGCATAGTGTATTACAGCACAGAAGAAAAAGAGAAGCTATAAACAAGAATAGATGCATGAAGGACTAGTAAGTGTACGACAAAGGTGGAGGAGAAATTCAACATAGCATGTCTCTGTGTTGGTGTCTCTGTGGAAATAACTGCAGACATACAGTAGGTCTTTCATCAGGAAATACTTCTCACCATTTCTCTTTCTTCCCTCATCTTTTGTCATTTTCTGCTGTACCATTACTTTCTGTGAAGAGCTTCTCCCTGAACTGGGCTTTTCTGATTCGTTGCTGATGACAGAACCATTCTGACTAGGCGACCTGCTGTAAGTAACCATAGCAACAAGGAAGACTGTAAGTTTCATCTATATAAACCTCATTTCAAGGTTATTTCATTTGCACAGTTTGCATCATTGGCTTTTCAAGTCTGATTTTGGACATAAAAGACATAGGAAATAAGCTACACAACAGAACACAATGAAAGCAGAGATGCACTTACAATATTAAAAAATTACTTTTATGTAGGTTCAGTCCTGAAGAGGATTTCAGTGAAATCAGAACTGATTATTTCTCCCGCACGAGCCCAAAAAGACACAGGAAAATAATGCAAAAGGTAAAAGAAGATATCCTTTGGTTGCCATCCATTAAGCAGTTCAAATAAAGCAGATCGTTTTAAATGACAATTATTTCATCAACATGGCTAAACAGATTCATTGGACGCACTTTTCCCCAATTCAGTCTGCATCTGGGTTCAAAGGTTTTGTCAGACGATGCGGAAATTGGTTCCTTATTCCCAGTTTCTTAATCATGGTACCAGCTCTTTAGTCATGGCTCCCCATTTCTTTATTCAAAGGGCAAAATTATTTAAAAATAAATCAGTGTAAGATCAAATGTTTAGAAAATTCATCATATTAATTTTTTATCTTATTCAATCATATTACTAATTACTTAATTCTTTGTTAAAGAAATGACCAAATAATTAACTGGTTGGACTGGTTGCTGTCACATCTCCACTTCCATACAGTACACAGGGCTTGATTAAGAAGTTAGGTTTTGATTGGCTGTTTGTACCAAACTGCATCTTGGGTCACCCCAAGTGATACAGCCCTGTGACTGTCAGTTTGTTCTGAATGATCTGAAATAAATCTCTCCTCTAAAGAAAGCTTTTGTTCCTCCATGTTGTGCTGCCAAACGGCACTCCTCTCTCCCCTCTTCCATTTTGAATATAAAGTTTGAATAAGGAGCTGGGGTTTGGAAGGCTATATGTGATAAAGTGAGTCTCAGATCATCCCAAGTGACCTGTCCCAACAACCATTAAGCTGTGATGTACCTGAAGCATGGAACTTCCTGACTTGAAACTTATTCGTGGCCCATGTCAACAGCCCTTCTCCCTCCATAGACCCCACCCACCCACCCAGACAACCTTTAGCAGAGAAACAGGAGTGGCAAACGGGTGTTTTGGAGTGTGAAGCTATGGGTCTATGCTTGCAGATAGAAGGACTTGGTGGCAGGTGTTGTATTTGTACCATCTGTTGGTTGGTTGTTCTGTATGAGTGTTGTGTGGCTGAGCTTTGGACTCTTGAGCTCACCAGCTGAGAAAGGTCTGTTTGTCTCTCAGTGAAGGCCTTGTCAGTTGGAGTCTTGTGGCTTTGAACCAAACCAGTGTTTGAAGTCTGAGTGGTAATTCCCTCCCTGTTTCTGAGAGAAGAGACTTAGCAGTGATACTAGTCAACTGCCAGGCAAACAGGAACAGCAGCAAACTGGATCGGTTTCAATGAGACTTTAGAGAGGGAATCTGACTCCTGTTTTAAGTATGGCTCTACACTACACCAGGTAGCAGATATGGATAGTGAAAGAACAATTGCTGTGACCTGCCTTGGATGTACTATGTTTTCCTTTCTGCAGGAAGGCCAAATAGATTTCTCATGTATGAAATGCAAGCTGGTGGAGGAGAAGATACATTGACTGCAAGCACAAGCTGCAACATTGTGCAGCATCTGAGAACCAAAAGATTTCTTGGACTACCACATTCGGAAATTATTCTCACAGATGCCAAAAGGGGACAGATCATCAGTAAGGGAACTGGAGAGAGTAGAAACCAAAGAAGTGGACAGGCAATTTGTAACCAAGAGGGGAAAGAGGCAAGTTGCATTCAACTCAAATTGAAGAATCAAAACATTTTCAGATACTGAGCAAGTCAACTACATAACACCTTGTCTCTGTAGGACTGAAACAGAAAGCTATACAGGACATACCTGAGTGGGATCCTTGCAGTATGAAATAAGCAGCAATTAAGAGAGGTTCTTTCAAACCTTCTAAGAATGCAAACAATCAGCACTGGTAGCTCCATATTAAGAAGAGCCAATAGAGTTCAGCAAGGGACACAAAGACAATAGGATGATGTGCCATCTCCCTGGAATGAGGATATGATTTGTGAAGGAAGAAAAGGGAAGTCCAATCTTCTCAGAGATCCTACTGGTCCAATGAGCAGGTAAGACAGAAGGCAGAAGATACTGGAGTGGAACTGTTGGCTGCATGATGTGTGTGAGGTGAAAGGTTTTGCTTTGTTGAACACTGGGCCACATTTCAGTGAAAGAAGAAGCTGTACAAATGGGATGGCCTATATGTCATAGTAGGAGCTAAACTTTTTGGTTGGAGACCAGCTGGAGCAGCTACGAGGGCATTAAACTACCAACTCAAGAGGAGGGTGATAAGGAGGCAAGTGTGGTATAAATCTCAAACTCAAGATGCCATGAACAAATTGAACTGATGTGGCAAAGAATAAATTTGTCAACTGCTTATATACCAATGCAAGAAGTCTGGATAGCAAGTAAGAAGAACTAGAAATGTTCATCGATGAAGGAAAAAAAGTACTTAACTGGCCTACTGAAACCTGGTGGCATGAGTCACGTAATTAGTAATAACCTGTTTAGGAAGAATAGAGGGGGTAAAAATGTGGGGGGGGGAGGGAAGGAGGCACTATACAGTATACACACCTGTTTTCCAGTTTTTGATAACTCAGAACCACAAGACCTTGAATGCATCTGGATCAATGTGCTAACTAACAAAGCACAGAACAAGGTCCTGTGGGGTCGGGTATACAGTCCACTGAATCAAACCAGAGAACACAGTTGTGAGTTCAATCCTTCAAACCCAGGTTTGTGAGTTCAATCCTTGAGGGGGCCACTTAGGGATCTGGGGCAAAATCAGTACTTGGCCCCGCTAGTGAAGACAGGGGGCTGGACTTGATGACCTTTCGAGGTCTCTTCCAGTTCTAGGAGATAGGTATATCTCCAATTATTTATTTATTTATTTTAGCAGGTTGAGTTATTCCTTAAGAACTACAATGTGTTGACAGAACATTGCTGTTATAAGGGAGTTCAATTTGGGAGACATAAACTGGAAGTCTATTGTAGCTAGTAATAAAAGCATCATTCCACTTATTACAAGTTATAGATGATAATATTCTAACACTGAAGGCACTGCACCCAACATAACCATTTTGGTCCTCATTATGACAAAGATGAATTAATCACTGGATTGCATGTTGGTGGTTGCCTAGGAACAAGCAATTATGACCTGATTACAAACTCTGGGCAAACAGAGGACAGGTCCAACCAGTAACTACATACTTGGTGCTTCAGTGGTTTCTTGATTTCTTGAAAGTGAGGAAAATTATGAATGATACTGACTGGGTGAAAAAGATTTAGACAGAAAAAAGTGAATGAAAATAAGGAGTTCTTAAAGAAGAGAATTTATGAGATGAACAAAAAGCCACAATTCCACAATCAAGAAAAACATCAATATTGGCGAACAGTCCACCCTAGTTCAGTGGGGAAATGGAAGCAGCAATTAGAAATAAAAAGCTAATATATGGGAAACAAGGGGAATAGTCCGCAATCAATATAAATTACAAGTTATAAAGTGTAGAAAATTGCTTTGCATAGCTAAAGACAAACCATGGCTGGCAGTGCTAAGGACAATAAGGAATTTTTAAAGAATAGTAAGAACTAAAGAAATCCTAGCAATGACACAAGGATACAGGCATGTTACTAGATGCAGATGGTAAAATGGCTAATATTGATGCAGAAATTGTTCAATAAATATTTATGCTCTCTATTTGTATCACATGAGGCTGCCAAACTACCTTCCAGCCCATCAGCTAGCCCTAATAACATGCACCCACATGTACTCAGAGTTGGCTAAGGATGTCAGGCACCAGGGCCTGCAGCAGAGGTAGTCTCCAGGCAACCTAACAAGCACAGCTGGCCTGTAGTAGTCAATCTAATTGGCTGCACCACCTGATTGGTTGGCACAGACCAACTCTTACAGCCAGCAGCAGCAGTTCAGCGGCTGCTTAAAGCATTTGCCCATGGCTGCCATAGCTTCTGCACCTGCTTGTTCCCAACCTTTTGCCTGAATCAGACCCAGCCTTGCTCTTGTCTTGTCTCACTCCTGGAAACCTGGTTTTGACCCTCAGTTCCAATTCCTGACATCTCCTCTGACTCTTGGCTCTGAAGTCTGGCCTCCGACTCTGCTTCCGATCCTGGAGTCTGAGCGATTGATGCCTACTCCAAACACTAGGCACAACTGCCCACACCCCAGTCACCGACAAAGGAGAGCTGTGACCCACCACGGTTAATTTTTAATAAATTTTTGAATCCTAGGAAATTCCAGAAGACTGGAAGAGAACTGATTTTGTGCCAATATTCAAAATGTGGAAGTGGTATGACCTAGCTATCTAAAGTCCAGTAAGCCTGACATCAATCCCAGGCAAAATAATGGAAAAGCTGATGGATTCAGTTACTAATGAGTTAAAGACAGGAATATGATAAATTGCTGTCAAAATGATTTGATGGAAAACAGGTCTTATCAAGCAAACTTGATTTCCCTCTTTGACACTGCAGTTTGGTTGATAAAGATAAAGCACTTGCATCCACTGTGCAGTCTCCTATGTTGAAGGTACAGATCTGCAGTTGGCCAATTAAGAGTCAGAGCCTAAGAGTGCTCTATAGATTCCTCGCTCACACTAAGCTCTCACATAGCAACAGATGCAAATAATGCTTTCTGCCATCTTTGGTTGGCTAAAAGATTCTGTCCCTTCCAAGTGGAAAATGACATGGTCTTACTTATTAGTCACCCCTTGTCTGGACTATAATAATGTGATATACCTATGCATGAAGCCTTCAGCAATTAGAAAACTCCAACTAATATAGAATACCGCAGGACATCTCCTCAGCCATGCAGGCTTCCATTGACACATCACTTCTGTCTTCCACTCCCTACCCTGGCTTCCCATAGAATTTTGCATTGAGTTCGAGTCCCTACCTGGAAGACGCTCAGTGGCCTGGGCCCAGGGTATCTAAAAGATTTTCTAAGATCCAGAACAAAGACTGTGTGTAGTTGAGAACTCTGCTCCTCAGGCACAATGGAATTCTCTACAAAAAGGATAAAGCTTGTCTGTGCAGCAGAAAGAGCTTTCTTGGGGCCAGTCTCTGAATGTAGAATGAATTGCCCCATCACAAACCTCACCACCTTCTGCTCCAAGGCGCTTTTCTTTGACCTTGCCTTCTCACACATATCAACTTGTGGTTTTTATTATTTAAATATAAATTTTATATAAATATATATTTTATATATATGTCTGCAAAAACAAGACACTCCACTGCATATGCTTCTATCCCTGGGGAGAGGATGAGAGAACAAATGAAATATGACAGATGTGTAGTCATGCTGTTTAATGCACTACTGGAGAGCGCTCAGATACTGTGGTGATGAGCATGATAAAAGAACCGTTACAGAATAGATATAATATACTTAGACTGAGTACCACATGACATTTAAAAATACAACAATGCAAGGTTAGTTTTAGAGATGTCATCACATTAATGACTGAATGTGATAAACATTTAAATTACTAATTTATCTATAAAATAATCCAATGGGGGTGAATACTGTTTTTTTGTTGATTTTTACATGCATATTGTATGTTTACTTTAAAAAAACACAAAATAAGAGTGGGCTAATATATTTGTCAAACCAGAAATAAAAGTTCACCTCTTATCTCTTCATAAATTATCAGTCACAGCATGTGTCACTTGGGATGACCCAATATCTTTTTTGTCACACCCAGCCAATCACACCCCAACTCTTTATTTGGACTCCATGTACAATATGGAAGTGAAGTGGTGGGATGATGTGGCAGAATACTGGGCAAGAACAAAGCTTTGTGCTACTTCAGCTCCTTCAGAACAGTAGGACGGTCACAGGGATGTGTCACTGGAGTTTACTCATTTTGTCATGTACAGCCAGTCAAAACCCAGCTCCTTATTTGACTATTTAATTAAAGAACTAAGTAATTAGTAATTTGTTAACACATTCAATAATTTTAATCTGATAAAGTTTAATTTTATATTAATGCATTTCTAAATATTGGCCTTTGAATAAGGAACCGGGAATAAGAAACCCACTTCAGCCTTGCTTTTGACAGCCATAATTCACAAACATACACAGACTCCTTTTCTCCCTCTGAACACCATACTATCAAGTCAGTGCCACTGTTTGCTGACACTCCCAGTGAAACATCACTTACATAGCCACCTTCTTTGTCATTGTTTGCATTGCTTAATGCACTGAAGCTGTAAATGCCACAACCATGGACATGGATGCAAGGGTGCTGGAACAATTTGCATAGGGAGGTGCTGAGATCCCCTGAACCAAACTGTTAACCCTGTATATGATGGAGACCACTTCAAGACAGGCGGTGCTGCCGTATCCTCAGCACCCCTAGTTCCGGCACCTATGCATGGGTGGGGTCAGAAGTGTTGAGAAGGGGCATGCTCAGAAAGCATTCTCTCTACAGAGAGCTCAAGAAGGCAGAATTACTCAGAGGCACTCTGACAATTTGGGTATCTGCCCTCACACAGAATTAATAAATTGTGCAGTTATAAACTCTCTGTATCTTTACCAAGCTGAAAACTTCATTTTGAAGGTGGGGGCTTGTTGCCTTCTCTATGGTCTCTGCCCCCAGGCTGGACCACGATTTCAAAGTGTAGTGATACAGCATTGGCAACAGCTAATTGTTCAGGACTATCGGCACCCACAGAGGCCTTAGCTGCAGAGAATAAAAGAGTAACTGCATCCTAAGGAAAAACTGTTCTTTTCAACTTCCCTCAACAGGGAGCTGGTGGATTTAGAGAGAATTCCCCAAGAAGTACATAGCATGTCTATACTATGGATCTCACAGTGACACAGCTGTGCTGCTGTAAGGTCTCCTGTGTAGCCACTCCATTTGAGCCGGAGAGAGCTCTCCCACCGGCATAATTAAACCACTTCCAATGAGCGGCGGTAGCTATGTTGGCAGGAGAGTGTCTCCCACTGACATAGTGCTGTCCACACTGGCACTTTTGCCAGTGAAACTTTTGTCAGTCAGAGGAGTGATTTTTTCACATCCCTAAGCAACAACAGTTTTACCGACAAACTGCTAGTGTAAGACATAGCCTAAGCAGGAGGTTTTAAAGAGGACTCATGGTGGAAGACAGGAAGGAAACATACAGGAAGTTAGGTCAGGAGAAGGGAAGTGTATAGGCCAGCCAAGGTTTGAAGGAATCATGCTGCCAGTGGGAAGGGGGTAGGATCCAGACAACAAATAAAGGGCAGCTGTCCTTGCAGGATCACACAGCTGCTAAGACTCCCCCTTTTAAAAAAGAAACTCATGTTTATTAAGTTGAAATTTCAAAGTTTCTTTCAAAGTTCAATTATAACAACAAAGTGTCTTGTTCTGATCAGATAACAGCCACTTCATGAAAATCTGATACATGAGCTTTCCAGGTTGTGTATTGGCCTGGAATGAAATTGCAAGCATCTCAGATGGTCATGCAATATTCTTCATTTTCAAAAGCCACTAAACAAAGTTCCCCTGTCACCTATCAGAGATCACAAAGAGCCAAATTCTGCTCACTGTACTTCTACAAGTTACCCCACTGGAGTTAATAGGCCTACCTGTGTAAGATGAGCTACATTTGCCCAGAAAGGCATTACAGCAGTACTGTACTGTATATTCAACCCACCTGACAGTGGGTTTTCCAGTGAATTCCTGAATCAGTAAAAGCTTACTGAATTGGTTTAGGAATGCAGAGATTTATTACAAAAGGATTTTGGAGAAACAGGGTGAGTGAGGGAATACCTTCTGTTGGGCCAACATCTGCTGCTGATAGAGACAAGCTTTGAGCTGAGACAGAGCTCTGCTTCAAGTGGATTTTGCATATACTCAAAACAATTAATGGATTTTTTTGGTATTAATGAGGAGAGTTAAACTCTGTGTGTGTGTTTACACAAGGGTGAGAGTCAGGAATCAAAGAGGCTTGAAAAACATCTTTACAGAACAGCTCCTGATGAGACTTATCTTTTAGGAACATAGCAGCAGCACCTACAGCTGTTACAGTGATAATCTCCTGTGTGGCATTGTGTCAGAGAACTGAAAACTTTAAAAAGGACAAGTACCACTGAGTTCATATGAATTGGATAACCTGAATCCTGTGCTCTGCAACAAACACAATGATCTGTACATAGCCTACCTCATATATCACTGACTCTAAAATCCGAGAGGATTTTAGGTGAGAAGAGCAAATTAATCCTAGGAACCAAGAAGGGCTTTTTTAACTAGTTTTTTCTGTTTCCTGTGTATACTATCTCTGAGTAGCCTCCTCCCAGATAATCTATTATATAGGAGACAATTACCAAAACGAACATGTTAACATACCTTTTTCTCTGTATGTTAAAGACAGAAATTTCTACGTTTTCTAAGTCATACTAAGTTTTCTCAGTGTTTCTGACTAAGCAAATCTGGTAGAGTGCATTGGTAAGTATAAAATAAGATGAATAAACTGAGATTTACTTTCCTACAAAGCTGCTCTGCACAAACCAAATAACCTCCCTTTAAGCAAAGACTAAAAAGCAAAGATTTTATAACTCCAGTGAAATTGATATTAACTTTAGCCTTTATTGTCACTGCTAAAATAACAGATCTATGTTTACTCTATTCCAGGCCTGCACAACATGCTGCCCGCGGGCCGCATGCGGCCCGCAGAGGCTCACTGTGCGGCCCATGGCAGGATTCAAAAGGCCCACAGCGGCAGGGAGCCCAGAGCTATTTAAATCCCAGCCACGGCCGCGATTCAAAGGGCTCTGGGCTGCCCGCAGCGGTGGGGAGCCCAGAGCCATTTAAATCTCAGCCGTGGCAGCGATTCATAGGGCTCTGCGCTGCCCGCAGCGGCAGGGAGCCCAGAGCCATTTAAATCTCAGCTGCGGCCAGGATTCAAAAGGCTCTGCGCTGCCCGCAGCGGTGGGGAGCCCAGAGCCATTTAAATCTCAGCCGCGGCCAGGATTCAAAAGGCTCTGCGCTGCCCACAGCGGCGGGGAGCTCAGAGCTCTTTAAATCTCAGCCGCGGCTGGGATTCAAAAGGCTCTGCGCTGCCCACAGCCGCGGGGAGCCCAGAGCTATTTAAATCCCAGCCACGGCCGCGATTCAAAGGGCTCTGGGCTGCCCGCAGCGGTGGGGAGCCCAGAGCCATTTAAATCTCAGCCGTGGCAGCGATTCATAGGGCTCTGCGCTGCCCGCAGCGGCAGGGAGCCCAGAGCCATTTAAATCTCAGCTGAGGCCAGGATTCAAAAGGCTCTGCGCTGCCCGCAGCCGGGATTCAAAGGGCTCTGGGCTGCCCACAGTTGCAGAGAGCCCAGAGCCCTTTAAATCTCAGCTACTAGGACCGACTTTAGGCCAATTCAACCAATTCCCCTGAATCAGCTCGCCCCTAAGAGGGCCACATGCCCAAGCCCCAGTACGGTGTACCAGCAAAAGCCAGAGCGCTGTAGGGGGGTGGCCCAGCTTCCCCAGGGGGCAATTTAAAAGGCCTGTGGCTCCCAGACCCTTTAAATTGCCACCAGAGCACCACTGCTGGAGCCCTGGGGTAGGGCTGTGGGGCTCTGGGGGCTATTTAAAAAGTCCGGGGTTCCCGTCGCTTCTACCGCCCTGGCCCTTTAAATAGCCACTGGAGCCCCACCACTTTCCCCGGGTTCCTGTGGCTATTTAAAGGGCTGGGGTGGTAGAAGAAGGGGAGCCATGGGCCCTTTAAATACTCCGAGAGCCTTGGGGTAATGGGGGGTTCTGGGGGCTATTGAAAGGGCCGGGGCTCCAGCTGCCTCTGCTGCCCCAGTCCTTAAATAGTTGCTGAAGCCACACCGCTTCCCCAGGGCTCCCTCGGCTATTTACAGGGCTGGGGCGGTAGAAGCAGGGGAGCCGCGGGCTCTTTAAATAGCCCCCAGAGCCCTGGGGTAGTGGGGGGAGGGTCTCCAGATGCCTTTGCTGCCCTGGTCCTTTAAATAGCCCCCGGAGCCCCACCACTTCCCCAGGGCTCCTGCAGCTATTTACAGGGCTGGGGCAGTGGAAGCAGGGGAGCCCCAGGCCCTTTAAATAGCTCCTAAGCCAAGGGCTGCTACTGCTACCCTGGTGGGGGAGGCAGGACGAGGGGGCACTCACCACACAGGATGGGCTGTACCCTCTGTACCTGCACCAGTTGCCCGCAGCCAACCCCTACCGCACTTCATGCCCTGCCTACACCAGTTCCTGTCTGCAGCCAGCCCTGTACCCGCTGCCCACAGCCAGCCCGTCTCCAGCCAGCCCCTCACCCCCTGCCTTGCCTTCAGCCCTGCACCAACCCCTGTCTCCAGCCAGCCCTGCACCCCCTTCCCTGTCTCCAGCCAACCCCTGCCTCACCCCCCTGCCTGAAGCCAGCCAGTCCTATACTCCTTTTTCTCCAGCCCCGCCAACCCATGCCGCACCCCCCCGTGGCCCTGCCTGAAGCCAGCCAGCCCATCCCACACACCGTCTCCAGCCTGCCCCACACCCCTTGCCCAGTCTGCAGCCAGACCCTACCTCCAGCCACCTCCCCCCGACTTCCAGCCAGCCTCATGTCCATTGGTGCCCTGTAGTTCCCAGGGAAGTAACCCTGCACACCTGCTTCAATGAGGTGGGCAGGGAGCAGCTGGGACCCACACGTGCATCCTAGCACACCCTCAGGTAGTGGCGGAGCTCATTTCTAGTTCTGACACATCTTTTTAAAAAAGAACTTTAGGTAGGATTAACATACATCTGTACTTTCCCGGACATGTCAGGCTTTTTGGATCTTAAGTCGCCATCCAGGAGGAAAATACGGACGTATGGTAACCCTATTGGTACAAAAAATACATACTGTGGCAGAACTTTTTATAGGGAACCGGTTGCTAAGAAATGAAAGGCTTTTTTTTCACATTTTTTTTTCTTTCAGTCATCCCTGCGGGGTCCCGCCGAAAATGTTCGAATTAGGCCCTGCACTTCCTAAAGCTGGCCCTGCCAGCTGCAGATGGGATTCAAAGGCTCTGGGCTCCCCACAGCCGTGGGGAGCCCAGAGCCCTTTAAATCTCAGCCGCAGCCGGGATTCAAAGGGCTCTGAGCTGCCCACAGAGATTCTCAGCAGTGGCTGAGATTTAAAGGGCTCAGGGCTCCCCGCCGCCACGGGCAGCCCAGAGCCCTTTGAATCCCGGCCGTGGCTCCAGCGGATGGGCTGGGGCTGGGATTTAAAGGGCTTGGGCTCCCCTCAGCAGCAGGAGCTCTGGGCCCTTTAAATCCCTGCCCCAGCCCCACAAAGCTGCGGGTTCCCGCAGCCGCTGGAGCCCCGGGCCCTTTAATTTGACCCTGAGGGCTCCCAGCCACCTCTTCAGCTGGGATCCCCTGGTTGATTTAAAATCAAGTATCACCTCATCATCCCCAACCTTCCTTTTTGGCCCACAGATGTTCTCGTGGGGTGGCACTGGGAAAGGAGGGTTTGTTTCTGCAGGGCTGGGCGGTGCTGGGGCGGAGTGTTTCCGCTGGGCCGGGGGGGGGGGGTGTTTCCGTGGGGCCGGGGGGGTTCGGCCCTCAGCTGTTTTCTTTGGAGTAATATGGCCCTCGCCGCTTTACGAGTTGTGCAGGCCAGCTCTATTCCCTTCAGTAGAAAATTTCAGCATAAAGAATTCTCATATTCTTCACTTGTAACATGAATTTAAGTGACCCCACTCATTCACTGCGAAGGAATATGAGAAATATCTAATTTCACCTCATTTTTCAAGCACCCCAATCCATTGGATTGGAGTACTGGATACTCATTGTGTTATTGCTGCATGTGCTCTAGACTCTGACATTTTATATTATTTAAGCATTGTTTGGGGTTCTGTTCAGCCTTTAATAAAGATATGGGAGCAGATCCTGAGTGGTATAAATTGCCAATGTAGTTATGCCAATTTATATGAGCTGAGTATCTGTCCTATTGTCCATTTGTAAAATTCACATCCAGGTTCAGATTGAGCCTTTCCAAACTTCAGATCCAGGGTTTTGGTTCAGACCCATCACTAGCTAATAGGTTGTCCATTTTCCACTCATCTCTTTAACTAGTTACACATATGAAAATGTCCGCTAAAGCTTCATTTCATATTATCCTACTTTCTTTAGCAATCTCACACATATGGCGCAAAACATTATCATATGCCAGGTACTTTTGCAGAGGAACCAGACGCTGTGGGCACTGCATGGGTGCCAACCCCACTTTTGTTTCATCAACAGCCAGCAGCATCCAACCCATTCCAGCCTTCAGCTGAAGTTTGTTCAGTGCATACCTTTTTCTTGTTTCATTGGACTTGGCAGTTTTAATGGTGCTCCCATCCTGAGCAATTTCTCTCTCCTGGGAGGCAGGACCATCTCTAACTGGAAGTGGTAGCACTACAGTCTCCTGAGTCACAGGTAAAACCTCATCTTCAGCTCCCTGCTGACCTAAATGCTGCTTGGCATAGTCAAAACCTTGTACTGGCTGCAGAGAAGGAAAAAAACAAAAACCGTGGGATTCCAACATGCATTATATGTTAATACAACATCTTTTGCTATTACCTATTAGCATGCTGCATCACTGCCAATTATCTATATTACGGTTATGGTTGCAACTTTTAATTGTAGCACGTACACTTAATTATATGTGCTACAATTAAAAATTGCAACCATAACCGTAATTTAGATAATTGGCAGTGATGCAGCATGCTAATCAGACTTTTATTCAATGTGTTTTAAACCATTAATGGATATTAAATTGTACTTGTTTTTAGTAAGATAATTGAGAAGTTAGAACTGAATGTAAAAAAGAAAGAGGAAAAGAGGAACAAATATAACAGAAGTTTCATATCCATTAGCAAAATAAAGATGTCATTTTTTCTTGGATACATGTGGTTGACAGAATTCTATAAACATATATGAAAGCACGTTGAATGACGAGATGATAGTGCTTTTTTTGTTCCCTGAACAATTCAATTTTACCCTCACTGTACCCCTAAAACATGCCCAGTAACATTCCAGTAAATAAGACGTCAAAATTATAAGCCTGGTGCTTGAAAAGGCTCCTTCAGGCTCTTTTGATGTTACTGAACGTTTGAGTTATTCGGGAAAAATATTCATCCAGATCTGAACTTTACAGTTGGATCAAAATAGTAAGTCATCCACAGTATCTTCTGCTTTGTATAAGCATTTGTTCCACTTCTGTCCCTTATGGCAATAAACCAGAGACATATTTTGTAGGTATCTGAGTCTGAAAATTTTGCCATCTCTAAGAAAAGATCACTTTCATTCTGTTGAAGGTGGTTTGTCACATTTTCAGTCTCCTACTTAACACTAATGCTGATTTTTTTAAGACACATTGACGGTGATATTCATCTGATAAGCAGCTCCAGGAGAAGTGCACTAAGGAGATACTAAATGGACTAGCATTGATCTGGACCAACAAAGTCTCAGCACATTATAGCAGCAAAGCTTACACCATATCAGAAATGCTGGCCCCATTAACAAACATTTCTCACAAAGGACAATGCTATCTCCCCCGTTGGGAGCTTTATATCTTCCCAACACTCTGAAGGGAAAGTACCAAAAACAATGCCATTAGATCAACTTCAAGGGGGTAGGGAATGAAAAAAAAGGCAAGAAAGTCATATGAAGGACAGCTAGGGAGAAATTCCATAAGCCATCCTAGACTCTAATAAACTGAGTAAAATTAATGGTTTAAACCATTCATTATATATGTTAATTGTTAGCAGAGACCATCTTATTATTCTGTAAAAGGATAATAAAACAGAAAAGCTGTTACCAGACTGGTTACCAGACATTACCATCCCCCCTTAAAAATGGATCAATATGTTATAAAGTACACTTCAGTTTTTAAAGAAAGGCAAGAATCAGCAAACAAATATTTTGACATAACTCAAGAGGGGGGTAACCATGATCCGATTCCAACAACGCTATATCTAATTATTTTGAGGTTTTACTTATCCCTCTCCCCCAATGACAAAACTGTGTTAAAGGAAGAGCTGGAGAAACCATTCTCATTAGCTGATATACTGTACTAAACAACAACATTTGATCTTGGAACTCTGCTTTGTAAAGCAGATGGCTTTAGCACCCCAAAATAAATTGGCAAGACTCAGATCCATTATAATGATTTACTCTGCACTGCAAGGAAAAAGATATTATCTGGCAAGATTTCTGAGAAAGATCTAATGAGTGGAATTTAGGTAAGGCTGTTGAAATGATATTTGAACACAACTGCTCAGGTAATTTCTTATATTGACTGGATGAGACTAGAACGAATGGTATGGGTTGCTGCTGACATTTGTTTCTTTGGAATTAGGGCTGGCTGGAAAATGGAAATCCCTTCCTGTGAAAAAATTTCACATTTTTGAATATTTTTATACTGAATCAGTACACAAATACTTAAGAATTTGAAATTTTTCCCACAGGAAAGGATTTTCAGAAAGATTCAATTTAGAATCGAATTGAATTGAAACCGAATTCTCACAGCTGGGTTCAGTTCAGTCTCTCTCACTCCCTACAGGAACCAGTCTTGCTTCTGGCAGCTGCTTCCTCAAACCAGTTACAGCTTCCCAGACTTCTGTCCTGCCAGGGCCTCCCAGCAACCTAACCTGAGCGTCACCAGCTCTCACTTGAGCGCCCTCAGCCCTCTCCTTTATAAGAGGCCTGACTAAAGATCGTATGACCAGTGAGTCAGATGACTCATTCTTGCCCCCTGAAGAGGTAGGTTTAGCTTGTCATAGGTGGACAGAATACTATCTCCCCTTAAAGGGCCAATCACCCAGTGACACCTAGCCTATAGAATGATATTTAAATGCAAAAGTTTTTATTATCCTTCCACCATTTGTTCACTAATTTAATTCCACTCACACAGGAAGGATTCTGTGAAATGATGTAATAGGCAGCTCTAGCTGAAGAACTGCAGTGCCCCCATTAACAGTAGCAACAGGACTGCAGCAATGAATAGGCAGCTCCACTCTGCTAGTTTTCCTTGACATAAGGCTTCTGAAATCAGATCACATAAAACTGCACCGCTAAAAAACTAAATAAGATGAATACAAAGGAAGGCTCTCCTCACAGAATTTCAATTTCCTTTATTTAAATGCAAAACAACCAAAAAGTACCAGAAACTCTGACTCTGATAGACAGATTTAAAACACAAAATATACAGAAGTGAGATTTTAAAACAGTTTCTTAAACTGGAAATATCTACTGCAAACTCCATTTCTTAAATGGATTTTGGCCTGGAAGGTTTGCAATAATCAAGTGGTTTCAAGTACTTTTGTAATGAATGAAACTGTACATGTTTACTTTAAAATATACTATACTTGTTACCATCAATCATTTCTATTGCAAGTTTTACATTTAAAATTCTGTAGTAATTACAGCACTGGTAATTATTCTCATGCCAAATAGGCTCAGACTCCAAGTAGGTTAAGATGAAAATATATTGTTCTTCTTGAGATATTCTTATTTCATTAACTGCCAAAAATACATTTCTCAACACCATTTTAAGCAGAAACATCAACATCAGAGATAGGAAAGACTATTTAACCATTCGGTCAATCTCCCTGCCAGTGCAGAGTTATTACCTCTATCATCTGTCCAATCTACACCTTCCAACTGGAGCTGACGGAAACATTTCTGACAAGAGTTTTCCATCAGAAAATTTTGTCAAGAACATGTCATTCAGATGAAATGTCCTTTTGAAAAAAATCAAAATGAAGCACTTTGATAAGGTTGAACATTCCATTTTGACCTTATCAGAACGCTCAGAAAGCAAGCAGGGAAGTCAACAAGAAGAATGAAGTGACAGTGATGTCCACACGTGCTCATTACCCTAAAAACACCTCACACAATCCTGGCTTTGGTGGGTTGCCCAGCCTAGAAGCTGAGATTTTAGTAATGTTGTAGCCCATCTGGGTAGGTTGGCAACTTTTTCCACTATGGAGAGATACAGTACTTTACAACAGAATATGTACTTTATAGAAGGAAATTCAAACAGGGGACTTATCTGTCAGTGCCTCTATAATTTACATGGCTCATTAAGTAAAGGGGAAGTATAATTTCCTTAATTCCCTGTAAACTATATTTGCAAGAAGTACGAAAAAAGGAAAAGAAAAGAGTGGTGGTGTGTAGGGGGGAAAAGGTTGCCATTTCTGTATTACTAATTGGCTGGAACAGTTCCAATTTAGGACGAGATTCTCAGCTTCTGTCAAAGCAAAGAACTTTCCCTAGTCAACTCTTATTAGTGCTAATGGGAACTGCTTAGCAGAAATTCTGTGCATAGAATTGAGAACATCTCTCTTACAGGGCAGGGCTTCTCCCCACTTCTAAACACTCACTGCTAAGCCTAGTAAGAAGGTTTATTCTCTTAACAGAGGCAGGTAAACAAACAGAAAACAGTCTTTTACCTCACTCCTTCTCTGCACAGCAACTGGACACCCATGTTTGGCCCATGCCAGCCAACTCAGGCTCAAGGGACTTGGGCTGTATCATTGCTATGTAGACTTCCCAGGGGCCCAGGCTCTATGACCCTATGATGTGGGAGGGTTCCAGGGCTCTGCACAGGAGTTCACTCTGCTCTACACCACTCCACTCCACTATGGCTTGGCTTGGCTTCCCCAGAGACAGCCTGTCCCAATCACTCTATCTTCCATCTCACATTTCCTGCCCTGTGGCAGCCCAAGGGTAGCCCAGCCCCCTTTATTGGCTAGATTGGGCTCACCTCTTCTTCCACGGGGAGCTGGGCTCAGTTCTACTCACAGGGACCAGCTACACTGTGACAATCTATCTTAGAAACAGATCAAGGTTTGATTTTCCATTTTTATCTTTTGCTCCCCAATTGATAGAAGAGACAAATGCCATGGGTGAAGCATGCTTAGTCCTGTGGGAGGGAATACCATCTTCTGTATGATTAGACAGAAGTTGTTATGAGGTCCAAGGAGAGTCCTATGTCTAGCCCTTCTAGGGAGGAAGGGTGATTGCTTTGGCAGAAGGTCTCAAGTGGGGGGCAGAAGCACAAAGCCAAGGGAAACTGAGGCACTGGCCTTTCATCTCACTCCAGGAAAAAGCAAACAGGTTCTATGACAGCTGAGGAAGTCCTAGCCTGAGTGTACTGACCACTTAAACTCTCAGATGTCCTTTAAACATGTTTAGAAAAGGATCTGAAGAATGAACACTGGGAAAATTAATGAATGTGCAGAGACTACACACATCTCCTGCTTGAACAGACTCTTACTTTAGCTCTCTGAGGCAGATTCATCATGGTGTCTGGTTTGAAATCATTCTTGTTCTTCCTGCACAGAACTGCTGTGATGATGATGATTATAACCGTAACCACAGCAATAGGAGCCAGCACTGCTGCAATGATCCACAGGTTGTTTGGTGGGTTTTTCACCACAGCTGCAAAAAATTGCAAGCCAGAGAGAGTCAGTGTTCCACCATCAGTTGCTATGTAAAAGCAACAGAAGAACTAGCTGGGTACTTCCTTAAATGGTCTTCACATAACAATTAGTACAAAAGATTTATTATTTATAACAATTTGTTGGGATTTCTACAATACAAATAGATCAACAGACTTCTATGATCAATCCCTGAGCTCTCGTCTCTCAAATTCCATGTTCCTAGTGATAGACAGCTGCAGAGCACTCCTCTGATTCCTGAGATCAAGAAGTTGGATGAGGTATCACTCAAATGGCTCTTTCAAATTTTAAATAAAATAATGTTGAATGAAACAAGCCATAAAATAAAAAGCCAGCAAAGCTTGGATTCAGATAGTTTGTGTGTTAAAAATTTGTACATTGCACCCAGTCCGGCTCCTACAGAAGACATTGGTGCAGACTCACAGCTGCTATAAAGTTCCATAGCTCCTTTGAAGCCAATGAATTTAAGACAACTCATACCAGCTAAGGATCTGGTTCACTGAGAGTTTTGCCATCGACATCAGCAGAACTGGTCCCTTTGTAGTGCTGCTGTTGTGCTATAGCTTTTTTGGCAGTCACAGGATGGGCATCGCAAAGAAGACAAAATTTGGCACTTGGGGGGAGTGGAATATAGGGGCTGGGAAAAATCATTTTCAGAAATATTGATAATTGCACCAGAATATGAATTATTTCCATGTATTACCATAGTGCCTAGGACAAAACCCACTATGCTAGGTGCTGTACATCACAGCACTAATGCATATTTCACCTTATACTACTTGTTAGAACATGTTTACCTAGAGGGCACTCTAAGATTCCATTTTATTTGAGTAAATTGCCACTTAAATCTCTCAGCATATACATCTAATTAGTGTATATATTAAATATCCTGCTGTGAAATAAATGCACTTTTTTATAATTTCATTTCTTTTTGCAAATGCATTTTGTTTCTTGATTTTGTTTGATTATTAAATTATTAGGCTTAACCTGTATTCTGTATTTATTTTCCTAGCTTACTGGCTCCTGGCATGGAAAAGGGCAATTATGAAAATACTAGCGTGACATTTCTAACAGACTTACTCCACTTTCTATCTGACATTACAGACTATACCAAGGACCAGATTCTGCAAAGTGATGCATGCCCTCAACTGCCACTGACTCCACTAGCTGTCAAAGGCACTTTGCACCTGGTAGCACCAAGTCCTAAATGTATAGCATCTAGCTACTAGTAATTATTACAGTATAACTAGCTAAAAGCCTGTCCGCGGCTTGATCCTGTCATCCTTGGACACGCAGACCTCCTTGGAAGTCAGTTGTAATTTTGATGTCCTGGAATAACGCAATCAGGTGCTGAAAGGCATATTTTTGCACAGAATCTAAACTGGAATAATATGTTTAATTAGATCTCAAAAAAGGCAGTGTAGACTCTGAATTTTAACCAAAAGTGTCCCTCTTAATAAGCAATGTTCACTAATTAATGATCTTAGGTCATTAAATTAATATCTTACTATGGGCTATTTTTTGGTTTGGAGTGTTTGAAACGAAGTTGTTAGTCCAAATTTTACCTAACAACATCCACTTTAATAACCAACTACCCTTGTGAGCAGCAAGCAATTGTAGATGAGGTTTATATTATGAGCACTGGAAAATGTGCAGTTCTTTCAGAAGAGTGTAGAGAGAAAGGGATGATCATGTGGTTCATACAAAGGACTGAGACTCAAGATATTTGGGTAACTCACTTGCGACCTGAATCAATGCCCAATTAACAGGAGTCTTTCCACTGACTTCAGTGGGCTTTGGCTCAGGCCCTTAATCTCTCTGTCTCAGTCCCTCATCTGTAAAACCAGGACAATAATATTTTTTCCCACCCTTGGTCTGTCTTGTCTACTCAGATTGTGAACTCTTTAGGACAGGGACTGTCTCTCGCAATGTATCAGTGCAGCACCTATCACAATGGGGCTTCTCCAGGCACTAATATAAAACAAACAACAATGCATCAAAATGAAGAATTTGTAAAATATCTATCTTGTAATTACAAGGAAATACTTGTACTGTTCAAAATGAGGCAATGGGAATATTTTATTTTACTAGCAAGGTACTGGGATGCTTTGTCTCTTCCATTCAAATCATCCAATCTGAGACTCTTAGCTACCCAAGCTCATAACTTTCTTTAATGATCATCTGTAAACTCTTGACTTCACCTTATATGGAAATCGAATACGTACACCTACAGATGAGCAAGGTCTCCTAATAACACCATGTAAGTACAAGTCAGGTCAGCCCAAATCTTGCAAATGCAATATAGTCACTCAAACATCCATTTCAAGAGTTTAAAAGCATGTACAGAGGATAAGAGAACAGTATGTTTGTCTAATTTACAGCCATTTTAGCTGGAAAGGCACTCTGAAGCATTTTTATGGGAAACAATATAATTTATAATTTGAGGGAATGTAATTTATGCAAGCAGGAGTCAAAAATCTCTGTTGTCTGCTGAACAAAGACTGAAAATCAGTAATACAGCGTGATCAAATCTAGGACCAAATACAGGATGTATCGTACTCACTGGAATTGATATTGCGCCTCTTGAGCCATTTTTCTGACTTCATCTCATGCTTATAGCCAATATTTTAATCATTTATCAAAATTATTTCTCCTTTTTCTATCAGTGTTCTTTGTAGTGTCTCTAATGTCAGTGTTTCCTCCAAACAGATGGAATAGCTATGCTTTCATACGCAGCAAGTACCACCTGCCTGAAGATTTTACTTAAACAAGTGCATTTGAAATTACAGAGTGTGGGTTAATGAGCACGTCCCATAATTAATGTTGCATTTTGAATATTCATTCTGAGAAATAACAATAAATGTGATTAAAACTGGAGATTGAAAACTTAAGAAAAGGATTCTTACGATCAGCTTGTACTTGGATGACATAACCTAACGTCAAGGCCATCCTTTGAGAATCAACAGTACTCAACATTTTGGCAGCTGCAGTTCCCAGCAGAGGTTTCCCATTGTATAATGTATAGTAAGTCAGTTCAGCGGGCTCCTTGGGTCCTGGAATACGCTGCATTTTTACCATCTTATAATAAAAGGAGAGAGAAAGAGACAGACGCAATGTTTATATTGTACCATCACTTAGATCCTGATTCTGCACAGAGCCACCTCCAGGCAGACCTCTGCATCTGTCACGAATCCCATTAACATGCCACACAAATGCAACTCAGTGCAAAACTTTTTACAGGATTTCAGGCCCTTGCATTGTTTCATAGCATTGCTTTGTTTACCAAGCATACAGCAGTCCTTCCTGACAATTTTTATAAGAATCTTTTAAAAATATTTCTAATTTGAAATCCCTAGACTAGAAAACAGAGGCAGTGAAAAAAAATAAATAAATTGTAAACAAAATTTCAGCTCTTTTTGGGGTCTCTACAGTGTAGCCCTGTTGTCAACTTGCTTCTGTGCCATGACAAAAGCAATTAAACTGAGAGAAATTTAAATGTGCTTTTATTTAAAATTACACTTTGCTGGTATTCTGTGGGTAACAAATCCTTGCACCTACCACAAGCAAACAAAAAGACCCTTTTGGGTTTGTTCTTTCATATTGGCAGAGGTTTGAAAGTGCACTTCTTTATCCTTCCTGTGTTAAGTGGAGTTTTGCTAAATGTTTATAATCACATGAAAAAGAAAAGGATTTTTCTTTTTTGCTTTTGTTATGGACTCAATGTTTTCATATAACATTTTCCTAAGATTCACAATTTTATCAAATAAAAATGCCCCCCTTTTAATTGTTTCACATTGAAAACACAGAGAATTGTGGGGAAGATGTTTGCAATGTAAATACTAGAAAATAGTCATTTTAAAAAATATTTCACAGTAAAGAAAGTTTGGAGAAAGGTGCAGAAAACTCACAACTTAGCTTGTGAAATTTTGCAGGCTGAAAATGTTGAATTACATGAAAGTAGGGCAGCTGGCTAACTTTGGTGTAGAAACAAAATAAGCTCAGGCGGAATATACTGACTGGGAATTGAAATCTCACCAAAGAAAAGACAAAGGTCATTTCACAATGCAGTATTCTGTCTTATTCAGTAGTAAAATATTCAGGTTTCAGACACTCATTTCAGAATTTGATCTGTGTCCCTGCATAGAACAAGGCCATATTAAAAAAAAAAAAAAATTTAATTTTAAAAAATCCCTGACTGCTTTGCATAGGATCTCATCACAATGCACAAATCAGATACAACTTTTCCTTATTATGTCAGTCATATGAAAGAAGACCTACAGAAATCTCTTCACTTTTGAGAATATAGCAAAGCTCTTACTGAAGTTAATTTAACTACTAGACTCCTTCTACTGAAGTTTGCATGCTACATAAACATATATAGTAAGCAGAGAGCAAAATATTTCCTACTGCAGAGCAACCACTGTCTATTTCCAAAGAGAAAAGAAATATGAAAACATGCCTGACTTTGGAAACAGAAACTCCTTTGAGATGACCTGCACAACTTTCCCGCTGGTTTGGTATTCATGAATAAGGATGTCCAGGGCCGGCGCTTCCATTTAGGCGACCTAGGCGGTCGCCTAGGACACCAGGATTTGGGAGGGCGGCAATTCGGCAGCGGGGAGGTGTCCTTCTCCGCTCCGGTCTTCGGGGCACTTCAGTGGCGGGTCTCGGAGTGAGTGAAGGACCCACCGCAGAACTGCCGCGGAAGACCCGGAGCGCGTAAGGACCCCTGCCTAGGGCGCCAAAAACCCTGGCGCCGCTCCTGAGGATGTCCAAACTCATTCCAATTAACTATTTTGCACAACAATCCATGCAGTATCTATGCACCCAAAGCCTTTTTGAAATAGTATCTGGATACAACTTGTATTCTATTGATCACCTGCACAGTGTAGCTGCCCACGGTAGTAGCACGTTTAAATCGCCTTCCTTGTTGATGGGACATCACGAACAGTGGGGCCAACCGCTGCTCCATTAGTCTTGCAAAGCTTTGGTTGTTAAGTCCCAGGAATGTAATGTCGACCCCTTGTATAACTGTGGCAATGGAGAAAATCTCATATCAGCAGATTGTGCATAGATGGATTAAATAATACATGCCTGCAACAGTGTATCTGACAAAGATGTACAAGCTAGCTTAGAAGAAAAACAATCTGATAACAAATTTACACACACTAAATAATTTCCATTTTGGGTATAATATGACTTTCTGTTTCCAGCCACTACACTGTTTTTCTCAGATAATCCAACAGCTACATTTCTACACACAGAGAATAAAATACTCCAACAATGTTCTCAGCTTTTCAGTTTACCACAAGGTCTTTGAGTATCTCTACATCTGCACCAAGCTTCAATGCAAAACAAAAGCAAATCCATAAATGAAAAGCATAAGAACAGACAAGCCTCAAGAAGGTTATCAAAGGACAATTATATGCATTTGTCAGGTAAAGGGACAGTTTTTCATCTAAGGGTCTGTAAATCTGAAATTGAAATTCTACAGGATTCAGTTTGTCAAAACATTGTGTTCTAGGGCACTGAATGATTTGTGAATACACGTTTGATTTAATAAAGTCCAGTAAATTGTAAAGCACATGCAATATACTTTACATAATTCATATTGTTCACTAAAGTCATTTCAAAACTTTAAAGGGCTTACCCTTGCAGTTGGAGATATGTTTTCAAAAACTAGAATATCTATAGCATCTCACTGAAGTCAATGGGAGTTTTGTGTCTGCAAGAACTGGAGCATCAGGCCAGGGCCGGCTCCAGGAATTTTGCCACCCCAAGCAGCCAAAAAAAAAAAAAAATCGTGATCGCGATCTGCGGCAATTCAGCGGGAGGTCCTTCGCTCCGAGCAGGAGTGAGGGACCCTCTGCCGAATTGCCACTGAAGCCTTGAAAGTGCGGCCCCGCTCCTGAGTTGCCACCCCAAGCACCTGCTTGATAAGCTGGTGCCTGGAGCCGGCCCTGCATCAGGCTCATTGAATCTGATCCAAAGCCCTCTAAGGTCAGTGGGAGTCTTTCCATTGATTTCAATGGGCTTTGGATCAGGCCCATGATGAATTGGATCATCTTTTACATAAGGGTAAGGCTTCATCTCAAAAACATCACAACATTACATAAATAAGTTGAACAAGGATCCCAAATCACAGGGGGTATACAAGAGAATTTCATGTAAGGTTCTTTTTATTTTCTCTTTTGAATTAATAGTAAGGATTCCAAGTACTGACACAATGATATTGTGAAATTTAGTTTTCTATTGGATCAAAGATGCCAAAAAAACTTTACTGGGCCACCTATGACTTCTAAGTGTAAAAAAGATGCTCAGTAGGAATGTGATATAGTGAATATGATTACACTAGAAATACAGCATTCTCTGCTGAGGTACTAAAGTTATATAAAGTTCAGATTCAGAAACTCTTTTATCCAGAGACAGCAAGTGAGTCATCATAAACTTTGTTACATTCTACAAATATTCATTTTTTCTGGGCTTGAATCCAAACCTCTTTGAATTTCAGATTTAAATCCAAGACCTACATAAAGTACTAGACACAGGAGACTGCCACCACTGAAGCTGGCAAAAATCACAGCTGTGCCCAGGAGTAGCCATAAATAGGTGAATAGTCCTGCTATATGCAATGGGACATGTTCAATGTGACTACTATTCATTTTTGTGTGAAGTTACTCACTGATGTGTTTGCCGGACTGAGTCCTAACAATTCTCCTGAAACAGAAAAAAGTACCTGTAATCACCCAGTAGTCTCTAGTAGTTTCTGAGACATCGAGGTTTGGATACTCCAAAGCTTAAAAAAAAATTAAAAATTACTTCATATTTCAACATTATACATCTCAAAACATAGAAATTAACCAAGCCCTAAGAAATAAGGCTAAAGTGTGGCTTTGCTACAAGCCCCGCGTATGGGGCAAAACATTAGTGTGCTGCCCAGGAGAAGACCTGGCGACACACCATGGCTCCAAGGGTCACAGTCCACTTCCCGATTTGCCCCTTGCTTTGTGGGAATGGGGCAGCGGTCAAAAGTACACTGTGCCAAATCTATTCCTAGCACAACATATGTGCCCCGGTGCAGCTGTGCCAGCTGGCATATTGGGAGGGGATGGAACCAGGGTACCTTCCATTCTAGAGACACTATCCTTGCTCTGAGATTTTTAGGGACATTTATGAAAAAATTAGGGAGGAATTATGGAGACTACTTGGAGCAGCAGCAAGTGCCAAAGGTATGAGGCCAAATGTACACAGGTGGCCTGGGGTAGCAGCTTGAACGCTTGTGGTGCATTTTAGATGCATGGTAGAGTAATAACAGCAGTAAGCTGGAATAACATTTAGTAACATCAACTTCTGTGACCAGGAGTGACTATGATATTGACCATATAGTCATTCCTTTGCAAGCACTCTGACACCATTTTGCGTGTGGGGGGGGCATTCTTGGCTGATTTTGTCCCTGGGTTGGGGCACTGATAAGAGGCAATCTGTGACAAGTTTGAATGGGTTGGGGCACGGGATTCACTGCCCAAGCCACAGGCTGCATGTTGTGCTCTAACTACCCCGTGTGGACCTGCTGACATGCTTTAGATAGCTATAGCATGTTAACGTTTACGGAAAACTAGGGTGGGCTGGCACCTCTGCCATTCCCTACCTCTTCCTGCTCACAACTGCAGGGTGGGGGAATGCAGACGCTCTACATAGGCTGCTCTTCCCACATGGGGAGCCTATGTAAGGGATTAAGGGGACATTTAGTGCCTCCTTATTCCCCTGTGCATCTTTACAAGCCAGGACATAATTTGGTGCTAAATAAATGATAAAATAAACAAGGGTCTGATTCTACTAGCCCTACTCAAATACACATTGAACAGAGCCCCACTCATCCCATAGTCCCATTGAAACCAATGATTTCAGTAGGACTGCTCAAGGAGTAAGATACTATTTAATGTAAGGGTAGCAGAATCTGGTCATAAATAAACAATATATAAAAAGAATATATCTAATATATGTATCAAATATATCTGTTTGTGTGTGAATTATAGATGAAACAAACAAAATGACTCTAATTCACATTGCCAAATTATATGGCATTAAACATTCAGAGTATGATGTTAATATACCACCATTCATAGTATTATGCTGAAATTTACTAGATGGCTGTGAGAAACTCATGTTTTACATTTTGACCCTCTTGCACTTTTACATCTCAAATGTGCCTTATAACGTGAAATTTGTTAGCAAGTAATTCACAATCTAGATCTGCAGCTTTTTCATTAAAAGGGAAAATGTGGAAAGGATTTTATCTATGGCATACAGTAGCTTTAGTTACTGTAGAATTTTAGAAAATAAAATAAAGTGACTTGAAATATTAAACTTTGCAAAGCATCTGACTATACTCAGTAATTACTTTTTATAAGCAATTGTATCATCGCTTATTTTAACTGTCTTCTTCCTCTTCGTATGGCTGATGTAAACGTATAATTTTATATTCAGATGGCTGATCCAGATAATTGCATCAGGAGTAGTGGAGTGTATCGCTGTAATGCCTCCTTCATATTTGTGAATCAGGCATTGAGTTGTTATATGTTCCATGGTCTGTTCTGGGTGACGACATTCGCACATCAGAGAGTTTTTAATTTTTCATTTGTGCAGCAAGTATCCACATCTGCCATGATTTGTGCAGATGCCATTCAGGGTTACTTGGGCTGTGCATATATATGATAACTCCTGAATGCTCTGAAGGAACCATTATAGCCTTCTGGGAAATAATGAGTTCTCACGATGCTAGGAATAGTTACCTGGTAGACTGATACAGTGATGAGCTGCCAAAAAATTAACAACCGGTTCCCTCCTCCTCACTCCACGAGGGGGTCGTGCCCACCCCCTGGGACCCCGGGGCTGGGGCCAGAGCCGCTTGGCTGCAGCCAGGGCGCTCGGCTGGAGCAGGACTGGGCTGGGCCCCATCTTGCCTCCCTGGAGCCCTCCTCGCTCTCCCACCCCAGCTTACCTTGCCAAGCTGCTTCTTGTTTCTGAGCCCTCCCGAGTCCCAAGCTTCCCGTGCAAACATCTGATTTGTGGGAAGCAGGGGAGGGGGAGGAGAAGGGAGGGGCAGAGCCTTCAGGGGAGGAGCCCAGGAAGCAGAGGTGAGCTGGGGCCAGGGGCAGGGCGGCCCTTTTAGAACTGGTTGTCCTGGGACAACCAGTTCTAAAACGGCTTCTAAATTTAACAATCGGTTCCTGCAAACTGGTAAGAACCGGCTCCAGCTCACCACCGGACTGATACCATTATGGTGTCAAGTTAATATGCACAAAACAATTTCCTAAGTAAATATTTACACAATGGTCAGTATCAGTCTGAGGCTATATATTTTGCATGCACAGCAGGTTCATCAGTCAGCTGCATACCTGCTGTGGAGGGAATTTAACCAAGACCTGCAACTTCTCTTTGAAGCCATTATATGCTGTGCTACAGCAGCATTAGCTAAGGACTTGATAATGCCTACTAGGCACAGACCTGTGCTGGGGGCAGTGAGGAACTGCATTACCTCATGGGGAGCTCTGGCAGCAGGGCTGCCTCTACCATTTTTGCCACCCCAAGCGAAAAAAAAAAGCCATCTGAACTGCCAAAGCAAAAAAAGAAAAAAAGAAGAAGAAAAGCCCCCCAAACTGCCAAGCTTTCTCCGTTGGTGCCTGGAGCCGGCCCTGTCTGGCAGGGATTTTGCCTCAGTGAGAGAATGCCTTCCAGAGGTTCCTTGCACATGAGGAACATGCCAACATGCCTGCTGCTATACTGCCTTTATGCAGGGCAGAATACTCCTCTCCCTTGCACACCAGTCCTGCTGCGGAAGTTGGTTTGGAGAGTGAGCCAGGGCCTTCGTCCCAATCCCTCTGGGATCTCTCTGTGCACCAGAAGTAGCCCTGAATCTATAACAAGCACTTGGAGTTGTGTTGGCCACACAAAGAGAACAGGCTCTTTGTGCATGACTCCCCTTTCACTTGCATAAAGTTCACAATCTGGAACTGACAAACATGTGAGCAGGCTGATGCTGTGAAACTGCCCCAAGATGGAATTGTCTCAGGCAGTCTGAGATGCAGTACAGTTAGTGTTGCCAAACTGTACAGTTTCAACCACAGCAATTCAGTTCCCTGCACTGCGATTGGTTGTGATGGGCTGATGTGTACAATCATAGTATGGTCATTTCTCAATGGCAATCCACTATGTGAATCCCTGTACTCTGAGTGACAGATGGCCATTCTACAAAAGCAGGGTTAGGCTGCGACTCCTGGCCTACTCGGATTGGTGAGTGAGCAGTTACTCATGCAAATGACTTCAAGGGGACTATTTGGAAGAGGACCTCATCATCAGTGTGAGAAAGGGGGTCAAAATATGGGTCTATATGGTTATTTCTCAATAAGGAAGAAAGGACCAAAAGGGTGATTTAACATTTCCCCAACTTCTCAAGTGTGACAACACTGTTTCATTAGGCCAGGAAACGTATTACAGTTTCTAAGAATTTTATCTTAAGATACAAACTCCAATAATTCAGAGTTAGGAGCAAAAAGCTGTGCTTAGCCCTACCCTGTTAGGACTAGTTATTGCAACACATATGGAATGGAAAACAACACACTGAGAACCCCCTGAAATGGATAGGTCTGATAGGCTGGGTCAAAGACAGTGTTTGAGCCTTATCATTGAATTTCTTGGCTACTGTAGGCTTAAGCCAGACCTTTATTGTTATTCCAACACATTCTTTAATATTTGAGAAGTGTCTCATGAAGACTTACGCATAGTAAGATCAATTGGAACCTGCCCTCTTTTAACTCAAGACCACTATTACATATTAATGTTCCCCCATTGTGTCTTTGTCTCCATTTACACTGATCTTTTCCTGTGAATAGCAAACTTGTAATTATACTGAGCCTAATTTCACAGACTGATTTTAAATGATCAAGCAAAAATCCTCATAGCCACCAATATTCTTGTGTCTTCACTCATTTTATGGAAATCAGAATATTACATGGGTCAGAGAGAATACACTCTGTGCGTACTGCCCTGAGGCATGATTTTCACCGATTCACAGCATCCTTGCCTCATAACAAGATGAAATAAGAGGCTGCATAGTGCGAAATGAAAACTTCATCCTGAAATATTTAAACCTTGTTTGTGATTTAAAGAAATGTCTTGCAAAGTTAGCTTAAGACACTCAGAAAAAGCATCAAAGAATTGTTTCAAACAGGTTTTTAACACAGTTCTTCTGTTCTTCCCTTCAAGGCCTGCACCCATTCCCCACTCTATTGGTTTTAAAAGCACCTGGATCTGTTGACATTCAGAGCACTACAAAGTCCATCTATTTCAACAGACATTTGGGCTCTAATTCTGCTCCTGCTGAAGTTAATGTCAAAACTCCCATTAATATAATGGTACAGAATCAGGCCATTGGTGAGGGTGATGCTTGCGGGGTAGAGAGAGAGCGAGGGATGTTTTATTATGTTTTCTTGATTCAGTGCTGGCTTTATAGTTATGTGAGATCTGCCACTGTTTTGCCACTGGGAGAGAGGTGTGGAGAGGAAGACGTTTTATGCATTCTTAAATATTTACCAGGGTTCCTAGAGGCTGGGATGAGTGTCTATTTAATATGTTAAATTGCAATAAATAAATAAAATAAAATGCATTTTAAATTTCCATGCATTACATTTCAAAGTATCTCAAGCAGAGTCAGCAAATCTTTACAGAACACTATAATGTAAGAGCTTACATTCTGCAATGGTCAATGGTGGATAGGTAAGATAGAATCCCACCAGCTCAGCTGAAAGCTGATTAAGAAGGTAGCTGGAGATGGTGCCATTTAGGGCTGTACTTTGATTGCTCACCACATAAAACAGAGTGACAGCTTGGGAGACATTTGATGTGTTCAAAATCTGAAACAAAACAAAAGTAAAGAAACAGTGGGAGGCTACATTTCAACTTGTTAGTTTGCACATTTTATGTAATCAGTCCGATCACATATTCAGAGAAATGTTGACTGTGATCACCATTTTCTGTAAAAAGGATGTGCTCTGTTTAGCACATGTAGCTTCATTACTGAACAGGAGTAGCAGGGTCGGCTCCAGGTTTTCTGCCGCCCCAAGCAGCAAAAAATAATAATAATAAAAAAAGCCGATCAGCAGCACTTTGGCGGCAGCTCAATCACGCCGCTCCATTCTTCGGCTGCAGCTCAAAGAGAAAGAGAGGGACTGAGGGACCCACCACCGAATTCCCACCAAAGACCTGGACATGCCGCCCCAATACTGAACGGGTCCCTTTGTATTGGCAACCCCAAGCACCTGCTTCCTGGAGCCGGCCCTGAGGTGTAGCCCTGAGTGAGGACCAGAAATTCTATTCCTGATTTTCAATGGAAAATGGAAAAATACAAGGAGGGTGAGACAGATTATTTGATAGATAAAATATTAAAAAGCCTTTACTCAGGGAAAGTGGCAGCCTCCCTCTCCCCCATCCCCCCCCATGCACTCCTCAAGGGGCATCAGTCCCTTCTCTATCATCCTAATGTAGTGACATAAATCTCCTCCTCTCTCTTCCACCTTCATGGGAAAAAGGTCCTCCCCTTTCCTTCTGATCTTGTTGCTCTGTTGAATAGCTGTTTGCTCTCTTCCTCACCCCCATCTCTGAGCCTGCTTCTACTCATACTGTGTCTGGCATCTGCGAGGAGTACAGGAAGGGAAAGGGGTGCTGAGAGAAGCCCTGTCGTACCTCCCTTTTTCTCCTATATTGCCACACATACCAGCCACAGACTAGGAGATTATAGAGGTATAAAAGAAAAAAATGTTAACTTTACTGCTTTTATGTAGGTTCTGCTTTATGCGTATTCACATAAATCATAATTTGATTTAACTACCTCTTTTTAGGGTTATAGTCAACACAAAATGTGTCACAATACAGTCACTCGATAGAATTCTCTGCTCTGATTATCACTGGTGATTCTACAGGATATCAAAAACACACAGAACTGCAATCAGTAAACCCAGTGTTTAATGTATTTATCGCTAACACAGGCTTTATAAGGATATGAGTACACTGCAACATAAGCCTGGGCTTGAGCTCAGCTTACGCCTAACTCCCTCTTGTATTCACATTGCAATTGCTCAGACCTGAAGGCTGGAGGGTCGGAGCTCGAGTTAAGCCAGGACCCAAGGTCCAAGCCCTATTGTTTGGCAGCACAGATGCAGCCCCGCTTGACTCAGGTCTCCGGAGTCAGTCAGAAGTATCCCACAGTTCCTTGGGACAATTTCCATAGTCCTTTCTATCCCAACAATCTGCAATCCACTCTACTGAAAACAGAAGAACCCCCCAGCCCTGCCCCTTTGCGAAAGGCAGTTGCTCAAGTCAGGGTTAACCCATTCTTCTCTGATGACCAATCTGCAAGCATACTATCAGAGAGCCTCCTGGGTTTGCAATGGAAAGTGAACTGATCAAGCCTTTTGTAAAGCAAACTGCTTCCTGATCACAGGAGGACAGCCAGATTTTGGTGACTCTCTGGTGCAAGGCCAGTAAAATTGTGGACTTCAGCAAAGGCACCAGGAGCGACCAAGCGTACCAGCAGACAGCTAAAAAGCTGGCAGCTCTGCAGGTTTTCTAGACAGGTGATCATTGTAGGGAGCATATTTAGAGGCCAAAGAACGAACACGAGCAGACCAGGGACAAGAACTGAACTTCAGGCAACCTGCCAATAACATGCCTATTTTATGATTACTTTGACTAGGTCCTGGGCATTGTGTCCAGCATGGAGCCATCCAGGTTTCATGAGGACCTAGTGAGCTGGGATGGTGCCCTACTGGCCCCTGAAATCAGCATGGGAACTGATGGGAGCCAGCACCAGGCTCCCAGTCAGGAGCATGAAGTGACTCTTTTAACAGAACTAATCCCAGATCAGTAACTACATGAGTAACTTTAGACATGTAAAAAGCAACAAAGACTCCTGTGGCACCTTCTAGACTAACACGTGAGGACTCTTCACTCCCATAAATCTTTGTATGATCTTTTCAGGATCAAGCCCATGGTGCACAGCACAGATTTACAAACACGGAGCATATATGACATAAAGAAAGGCGATTCATTCCTTGGTTCTGATCCTGCAAACACTTGCACATCTTTAACTTTACACACACGAATAGACCCACAGTTTCTTAGTCAGAGTGCCAGAAATGACATGTTCTACACCTCAAAGTTCAGTAAAAACACAGAGAAAAATATCTTACACTTTATTGTCAGAAGGAGTTTTGCTGAAGCTGACTTGTAATCAGGGGCCTCTCTAGGTATTTTGCCACCCCAAGCACAGCAGGCAGGCTGCCTTCGGTGGCTTGTCTGTGGGAGGTCCCCAGTCCCACAGATTCGGCGGCACACCTGCGGGAGGTCCTCTGAAGCTGTGGGACCAGCGGACCCTGCGCAGGCATGCCATTGAAGGCAACCTGTCTGCCGCTCTCGCGGCGACTGGCAGAGCGCACCCCCGTGGTTTGCCACTCCAGGCACATACTATACGTGCTGGTGCCTGGAGCTGCTCCTGCTTGTAATAAATACAAACAGTATTAGAATGATGACTCTACTTAAATCTAAAACTCAGTAAATTTTTAATTCAGAAAAGTGACATGAATAATGATTTTTCAAATAATAAAACAACTTTTTATGCAACTGTGCTTCATCATCTTTTTTCACAAAGGTTGCATCCATAAGATCGTAGTAAAATGTAAAACAGCATACCTAATTTAATATGAAAATATAAAAACATTTCCAAAGTGACTATCAAGTTTATTTTGTTGACATTAACATGCCTACTAGCATTCTTAACAGCAGGGAATAATCATATGTGACTTACAGATTGGCTAAAGAGGTTAAATTTTACCTGAACCGTTAAGTTGTTGCTAGTGTTTAAGACCTTTCTTTCAGCATCCTCAAATGCTTTTTGTAACCGTTGCTCCATGGTCTGAACAAACTTGCATGACTGTATGTTGTCTGCTTGACCAACAAACTGCAGCTCTACAACAGGAATAGTACGTGTGTGTTTTAGTGAAAATATATTCCTAGCCTGCATAACTCCTATAATGAGTCACACCAAAATGATAAATTTAAGAAATTAAACAAGAGATAGTAATATCATGTGAGGTTTGCTTATGTTTTTAAGCAGCACTAGAAACAGGTTATCATTAAGATAAAATTCAAAAATTAAAATCTGTGATTAAAAGCATAAATAAAAGTGATATGTATTATTGCACGTTCTTGTTCAAAGGCTAAGGTACGAACAAAAAGCATTTTAAAACATGAATATCTTTAAAATCTTTAAGGATTTTAACCTCATAGGAAAGAAAAAAATCATACAGCTGCTCATTCTTTTTTCTCTGGATAACAGTATACTCAACAAGATATTTGTAATATATTTTATATGCTTATGAAATCTCTTTGAAATTCAAAATATGTCTTCATTGGCTGACCTGCTAGTGCAATACTTCACCTACTATATGGGGAATCAATCTGGAGACACAGGGTAAGTGTGGATCAGTTCCCCCAAATTCTCCTATTAATCTGCACTGAGCACTGCAGCAGTGTTACAGAGAGGTTAAAATCATAACCAAGGTTTAGGATGTTCGGAATCCAAGACCCCAGTTGGTCCAGCCAGACCTTATATGCATACATGGAGCTCCCGGCATCATAGGAAATACATAATATGCTTCAGAATACATTTCACACATTTAGTTCAAAGTCTGAGGATTTCAAATATTTAAATGTATTGGGTCCAATTCATCCTAGGTGTAACTCCACTGTTTTCAGCAGAGTTGCACCCGGGATAAAGATGTCCCACCATTCTCACATTTAAAAGAGACAGGGCACAAACAATGGGTACTCCTGGAGGAATTCTGTGCCACTGCGCAATGCAAAATTTTGCAGAAATTAACATTGTGCATGTAGAATTTCCTTTCCCCCCATGAAAATGAGCTGCAGTGCTGCTAGCCGCCACTAGGGGCCACTGGTCCCGGTAGAGCCCAGCTTGCATATAGAAGACATTGCTGCGGGGAGGGAGAGAGAGCTAGAGGGTTTCTGGCAACTGCAGTTTCCAGCACCCCTTGAGGGAAGGAGAGCATGCAGGTAACTCCCTGTAAGCCTGGGACCGAGCATCAGGTTGTTTCTCCCTCTGTATCCCTGGGCTCTGAGAGGGAGAGGGGCGGGTGTCTGGACAAGGGGCCCTGCAGCTGGACTGTGGGGAGCAGAGGGTTCAAGTGCATTGACTGGGGTGGGGTGGCACAGGTGGTCTCTGAGGGAGAGGGGTTGTGGGTGTCTGGCCCCCTGGCTGGGCTTTGGGAGGCGGGTGGGAGGTGGGAAGAGGGCAGAGAAACAGGAACTGGGTTGTATTAGGGGTTTCTTTAACTCTGTACTCCTGGGGGAAATTTTGTGTGTGTCCATATTGTTACAGACATACTTGCTGACAGGTATTTTAAAATAAATTACCAAAATAATTGAAACTGGCATGATTATGTAGTGTTATTTTGACAAATAAAATTTGCAGAATTTTAAAATATTGTGCACAGAACGCCCCCAGGAGTAAATGGGACTGCACACATGGAACTGGGTACCAAATTTAGATCACTGTTTTCTCTGAGAGGAACTGATGGCTGAACTGACAGTAACTTGTGTAGTATGAAGAGAGCCTGAGACATAAGCCCTAGGCCTGGTATGAGGCAGAACCTAGTCATAGAACCTGACAAGAACAGGGCTGATATTGCAGAAATACACATTCCTAAGAAGTGCTAAGTACAGAGTACTCATGCAAATACATCTTGATATGAAGGATGGTACAAAGACATTCCCCAAGGATGACAGAAACAAACTGACCCCTCCTAAAAGACAAGGTCAAGATGACAGTACATAACTTGTTTGTATTGGTATATAAAGATGTATCTCAGAGGGATTGTCTTTGGCCAGCCTAGGGACAGTGGAAAGTCCTGCCACTGACTGAGCTGATCCACTGTTACGGGCATACATGTCTTAGGGCTTGTCTACATCAGAAAGTTGCAGCGCTGGTGAGGGAGTTACAGCGCTGCAACTTAGGAGGTGTACACATCTGCAGGGCACCACCAGCGCTGCAACTCCCTGTTTGCAGCGCTGGCCGTACTCCCGTTTTGTCTCGGGTGTAGAGGATCCAGCGCTGGTGATCCAGCGCTGGTAATCAAGTATAGTCACTTACCAGCGCTTTTCTTGACCTCCGTGGAATAAGCAGGTATCCCAGCATACCTGAGGAAGCCTCTGGTAATCAAGCTGGTCTCCTTTCCCGGTTTGCTCTCTCGTTCCCCGAACCCCGAGCAAGCAGGTCTCCTTCCCTGAGGTTTGCTGGGTGGTGCCGGGAAGGCGAGAGCAAACCGGGGAAGGAGACCAGCTTCGCCGCGGTTTGCTCTCGCGTTCCCCGAACCCCGAGCAAGCAGGTCTCCTTCCCTGAGGTTTGCTGGGTGGTTCCGGGAAGGCGAGAGCAAACCGGGGAAGGAGACCAGCTTCGCCGCGGTTTGCTCTCGCGTTCCGCGAACCACCCTGCAAACCGCAGGGAAGGAGACCTGCTTGCTCGGGGGTTCGGCGAACGCGAGAGCAAACCGGGGAAGGAGACCAGCTTCGCCGCGGTTTGCTCTCGCGTTCCCCGAACAAGCAGGTCTCCTTCCCTGCGGTTTGCAGGGTGGTTCGCGGAACGCGAGAGCAAACCGCGGCGAAGCTGGTCTCCTTCCCCGGTTTGCTCTCGCGTTCGCCGAACCCCCGAGCAAGCAGGTCTCCTTCCCTGCGGTTTGCAGGGTGGTTCGCGGAACGCGAGAGCAAACCGCGGCGAAGCTGGTCTCCTTCCCCGGTTTGCTCTCGCCTTCCCCAAAACCCCTTGAAGCCGCCCAACAGCGCTGCAGTGTGGCCACATCTAACACCACTTGCAGCGCTGGTTGCTGTAAGTGTGGCCACTCTGCAGCGCTGGCCCTATACAGCTGTACTAATACAGCTGTAACAACCAGCGCTGCAAAATTTTAGATGTAGACATGGCCTTAGTATCCTCATAGAGTGCCAGGTGCTATTACCACACTTCGTCAACAATAAATCTGGCTGGGCGCCTTCGTACCTTAACAGTTCTTGTGCTCACTGGGCAGTTCGCTCGAGGGGTGCTATGCCAACTGTCTGCGCAGAGCTGGGACAGCACACAGGAAGAACACACACACGCAGCCAACTATCTAACCACAAGTCGTGCAACTGTTACACCAGATATGTGATTTTGTTACTTGCCTGTTTTCAGCTGAAAGTGGTATGCAGGTAATGGATTCCATGGCAAGGCCAGTACAGCAACAGACTGAAGATTTGGCACATGCTGCTTTATGTCCGCTGTGGTGTTGCTAATACCATAAGCAATGAGCATTTCAATAACAACAGCAGGTATAAAAACCAACCTCCCCTTCGTAACGTAGTAACCAACTGTCACATTGTTTGATTGTTCCAGAATTTCAACCTAAAACACACAGGGAAAATGTCTTTTTTTAATTTCCATTTTAACTACCAAGCTATTGGATTTTTTCATTCTGAATAGGATTTCCTAGAGGTTTTGCATGTAATCTCCCTTAGGGCAGGAGGGAAGCAGGTAGTGCAATATACAGCAATTTTAATTTTGAATCAAAATCTAAAGTTCCCATCCTGAAAACCCTGATACACAAGTAACTTCACACACAAGAAGTTCCACTAAGTTGTCATGTGTGTGTCAATGTTTCCAGTCTCAGGACCAAAAGAGTGTAAGGATAAAATTGTTTACTGCCTGACCCCCTGACTTCACTTGGGGCTCTGTTCTGTGCACTCAGCGCTCTCTCGACAGGCAAAGCTAACACTGCAATCAGCAGAAGATCTGGGCACAGACCAACAGCAAAATGAGCACAACAGTGAGCCACAGCAAAGAACAGGAACAGAAAGAAAAAAATTGCCCCAAGAACTTACAATTTCTTGTTAGGCTCAAAACTTGTCCCTAGCACTACATCAAGTTGGGCTCCTCCATTAAAGGGGAAAGGAACACAACCCAGAAGGAGAGGAGTGACAGTACAGCTACTCTGCAGCCTGTATAGCCATCACAGGGTACAAGCTCTCTAAGCTCACTACTGCCATCTTCCCTTGGCTACTTAGCACGCGAAAGGGAAAGGAGAAATCTGCAGAGTTATAGCTCCACAAAAAAAACTGACTTTCCACAATTTATTCAAATAGGATTTTTGTCCTTCCTCCATCATTTTTATCAATGTTACCTTTTTGTGTCTTTATTTACAGCCAATACGCAGTAAGCAGAGCTGTGCAAAGAACCCCCTGTTTATAGTAATGGGAGCTCCATCCCTCACTTTATACTGAATATGGCTCTAAGAATCTATTTCATTCTGAGCTTACATTTCCAATAACCCAGAATTTCATGTCATTTACATGGAAAGTAATGAACATGCCACTCTAATTTATTTTAGTAGAAACTGTTTTCTCCCAACTGCAGGGTTTTTTTGTCACTGTAGAAGCAAATGTATGAGGTACTAGGCTTCCAAAGTGGAGGATGGATTGACAGCAGTGACAACCCATTTACTGGCCATGCTGTTGCAGCTGATCCGTATTAAGCTGTGGAAGCACTTAGCTCTCTACATGGCTGTACTCATTCCTGGCCTTTAAGAGGAAGAAGCTGCTGCTGTCAGTAGCCATCTCCCACAATGTGCCAAAGAGACAACTACCTCTCTTCCCCCTTTTTACCTTTTAAAATAAAATGACAGCCACCATAAAAGAACCCTAAAATTGTTAGAGCCCACATAGTGTTTGGGCCACCCCTGCCTTTCTTCCCTGGAAAAGTTACCAAAAGCCATGCACTTTTCTCCAAAACAGATTGCCACCTCTGCAATGCACCCAATTTCTGCAAATAAAATCCTCCCCTTGACTTGCCCACAAAGCAGCCCAATAAAATTGCAGCTAATTTTTAACAAATAAAAAAATCAGGGGCTTTTCTTGAAAAGACCGTTTTATTTCTGGTTTAAAGAAGATTAATAGAAAGGCTGTATCTTCAGAACAACAAAAACCTGACTGCAAATGACAGAGAAATACTGTATACACTCGTATTTACAGTTAGCCTGCTAAACTCAGCTACAAAAACTTATACAACAAGCCGTTACATCAGAACTTATAGAAAAACAAGTTAAATAAAATCTAACCATAAAAAGGAGAAATGTGAGCTAAAGTAAATATTTGTCCCTTGAAATGCTGAATTGCCATTTAGACTTTATCATATCAGTGAAGTTCTCAGATGCATAGAGAACTGTATTATTTAAAGACCAAAGTAAACTCTCCAAAACATATCAGTTTGCCATTAACTGCATGCACAATCGAAACAGTCTGTTATTAAACAATAATGATGTTATGAAAATTTTTGGGGAAAAAATGTTTTCGTCTGTATCTGTCATTGGCAATAAAATTTAAAAGCCTCAGAATGTGTAATTCTAAATCCTTTCTTTTAAGCTCCAAACACAAGTTTTCTGCCTTTCTGTTTTTGTTTTTGGGTGGGGGCAGGCCTTGATGAGGTGAAAGAGAAGGAAAAAAAAATGGGTAAACTATGGGGTTAAATATGCTAACTATTGCATAGCCAAAAACAAGCCTGCCATATGCCATGCATCTTGTCTCTCACACGTTTGGCAGCCCTGAGATCTCTCACATGCAGCAGGGCGGCTGCAGGAAGGGCCTGCTGGCCTTCAAGGGCCATTGCAGCACCTGCTGAGTAACCAGCCAGGCAGCCTCAGCTTCTCATAACACTGCTCCCTCTGCTAGAGCCAAGTGGCTAAGGAACAGTTGGGAAAAGAAGGCGATGCCTCCCTCAACCGTCCAGTAGTTAATACCATCCTTAGAATATCTAGCACCAGTTCATGGACTGAATTCCATTCAGTTTCAGTACACAATTCCATCAAAGGATACCTGGTTCTGCATATCACAAACACAAACTACTGAGTTTTGTGGATCTTGGAGGCCTTATGCCTTTTTGTTTGAATTGGGTCTAAGGCATATGAGATGAGATACAGGAGTTAGAAACTAACTAGGATGCCCTTAGTTCATAGTATTAAAACCACAAAAAACAAAACAAAAACAAAATCTTTCACAGACTACTAATATTCAATACAAAAATTTTTGGGGGGCGGGGGGAAAGAGACTTATTTTACCATATAAGCTAACTAAGCTTGCTTACTTGAGCATTGACATTTTGGTTGAAAGCTTGTCTCAGTGCTTGGGTGAGTCCTTTTGTCACATTCTCTTTTAAGGAATTGCTGATCAGCAGCCTTCTTGTGTTCAGGAACAGAACTGTCAAACAACACCAAGTTACACATTAGTTTGAAACATCAATGTGCTGTTTGCTTGAGGGTTGGTTTATTTTTTCTTCTAATTTTGATCACAGTCAGTCGGTCATAACTCAAAGGGGATCCAATAAGAAGCCATGCTGTGCATCTGGTACATGGAAGATAAATATTGCAAGAGCTAGCCAAGGCCCAGAGTTCTCCAGTCCTCTGTGTACAAGGCCTATTTTGCAGGGCCAGTGCAAGGATATTTTGCGCCCTAGGCAAAACTTCCACCTTGCGCCCCTCCTCTTCTGGCCCTCTCCCCAGTGCATCACTTATTATAAACTTTCAAAAATGAATACTGCATAATGTGGCATTGTTCATTACAATTAATACAAAGGGGTCAGAGGAGATGATCACAATGGTCCCTTCTGGCCTGGGGGAACCTATGAACAAGAAAGAGGCTGAGAATGCCCCCAGCTCACAGGGTCTCTAAACGTTCCCAGGCTCTGAGTAATTCACCCTCCGAGGGGGACTCAGGGACAAGGAGGGCAGAGCTGGGCTCTCTCGGGAAGCAGGTGAGGGTCTCCCTGGGGATCAGGGCTGGCTCCCCGCATTGGCACAGTGCCACCGAGGGGGAGGGTGTCAGTGTTTGGAAGCAGCACCTGCACCAGCTCTTTCCCCTCCGTCGTGCTGCAGGGTTTAGTTTCACTTTCCCTTGCCCCAGGAGGCGGCTGCACCCAGCCTCAGGCAGGGCACGTTGGAGGGTGAAGCTCACCTGAGCTCAGGACTGCGTCCTGCCTCCCCCAACGGCTCCATCCCTTGGCCACATTGGTCACCACGCCTGGCCGGCTGTCTCCTCCTTGCTCCACCATAGGCTCCCGCTGACTGTCCTGTGCGGCGCCCCTCGCTGTGGGGGTGGGTTTGTTATGGAGGCCTCGCTCCCCACCCTGCCCAGCTCAGCTGACTCCCGTGATGCCAGACACCGCTTTTTGGTGCCCCCAAATCTTGGCGCCCTAGGTGGCCGCCTAGTTCGCCCAGTGGTTACACCAGCCCTGTTATTTTGGGGGATCACGGACTAACAGTTGCAGTAATTTTTTAAAACACTGAGTTACCAGCACGCTGCTGTTTTGAGGAGAGTACACTATAACCAGACTAGCTGAAGACAGACTGAAGGAGCATTCTAACACAACTGCTGTGGCATTGCCTCACAGGGCTCATGGTACAGGAAGGTTCAGGGAGGACTGTGTGGAAGAATATGCACTGCATATTTCCATAATGAGAGAGTAAATTAATATTTCTACTTCTCCAAAGTGGAAACAAAGAAATAAAACTGGCATTTCATATCCATTGTTAATTTCATTATAGAAATTGTCCAAACTTTCGTTGATTAGTTGATTGTTCTGGGGCAAAGACTGGATCATTTATTCGTGGCATTTTTGTAAAATACTTTGCAGACAGAATAAGGGCTAGTCTACAGTAGAAGCGCTACATGGACGCAGCTACTCCAATGCAGCTGTGCCACTATAGCGCGTCTGGTGAAGATGCTCTATGCCGACCAGAGAGTATATGCATATATTTAGAGGGGAAATGGCATTAAAGGCTGATAACAGAGGACGTTCAGGAGCATCTCCACTCAGTCCTAGGGAAGGTACATACAATGCCGCAACAGCACATACACAATTGTATTTTAATACAATGTGCTCCAAAAGTATTAAACCTACTTCAATAAGGTTTAGCTTAATTCAGTAAAGTTTATCTTAATTCCATAAAGTTGTTCAAGATATTACAGGATATTGTCAGTCTGTCACAGCTGTGCACATATTGTGTTAGTGCTGCAGATATTTAGGAGCCTGAGACATAGGAATAAGAATATAATATATCCAAGAGATGATCATTTCCAGATTTCACTCTCCCTGAGTCCCTCTCATGCCTGTATAAATTGGCATACCCTTTTATCTAGACCTCCCCCTTTCTTCTGTAACTCTCAAAGCTAAGTATCTAATGTGGTGCTACACTATGCCAGTGGTTCTCAATCAGAAGTACACACAGGTCTTCTGGGGGTACATCAACTCATCTAGATATTTGTCTAGTTTTACAACAGGTTACATAAAAAGCACTAGCCAAGTCAGTAAAACTAAAATTTTATACAATGACTTTTTTATACTGCTCTATATACTATACACTGAAATGTTAGTACAATATTTATATTCCAATTGATTTATTTTATAATTATATGGAAAAAATGAGAATAAGCAATTTTTCAGTAATAGAGACTTTTGTATTTTTATGTCTGAGTTGGTAAGCAAGTAGTTTTTAAGTGAGGTGAAACTTGGGGTATGCAAGATAAATCAGAGTCCTGAAAGGGGTACAGCAGTCTGGAAAGGTTGAGAACTATTGCACTACACCACCAACTTAAGTCCCTTATACAGTAACTCCTCACTTAACGTTGTAGCTATGTTACTGAAAAATGCGACTTTAAGTGAAACAATGTTAAGCGAATCCAATTTCCCTACAAGAATTAATGTCAATGTGGGGGTTAGGTTCCAGGGAAATTTTTTTCACCAGACAAAAACTATTTATTATATATATATCTATATATAGATATAGATATACACACAGTATACGTTTTAAACAAACAATTTGATACTGTGCACAGCCATGATGATTGTGAAGCTTGGTTGAGCTGGTGAAGTTAGAGGGTGGAAGAAAGTGGGATATTTCCCAGGGAATGCGTTGCTGCTAAATCAGTGGTTCTCAAACTTTTGTACTGGTGACCCCTTTCACATAACAAGACTCTGAGTGCGACCCGTCCCCATATAAATTAAAAAATACTTTTTCATATATTTAACACCATTATAAATGCTGGAGGCAAAGCAGGGTTTGGGGTGAAGGCTGACAGCTCGTGACCCCCCCATGTAATAACCTTATGACCCCCTGAGGGGTCCCGACCCCCAGTTTGAGAACCCTTGTGCTAAATGCAGAACTAGCACTCGGCTGAGCCCTCAAGGGTTAACACTTGTTAATGTAGCCTCTCACTCCACAAGGCAGCAGGAATGGAGGTGAGGGGAGACAGCATAGCAGACAGAGACAGACACTCACCTTGTATGTGGGAGACAGAGAGAGATGCACACTGCCCCGACCCACTCTTAAGTGCATTGTCTTTTTAAGTGGATCAGGAAGTTGAGACCAGCAGCTGCTGCCCCAAGCTCTCTCTGTCTATCTCCCTCCATGTCCCTTCCGTGCTCTATATGGAGAAGGGGTAGGCGGGGTGCAGGAGCAGGGGGGTGGTGGACACCCTGACATTAACTCCCCATCTTCACAGCAAGCAGAAGACTTGGGGAGCAGCTCCAAAACAGAGAGCAGGAGCAACACATGGCAGTGGGGGGAGGGATAGCTGCAACTGCTAGCCTGCTGGCAGCTGCTGCACAGGGAACTTAGGGGAGCAGCAGCAGGGCCGGCGCTTCCATTAGGCAACCCTAGGTGGTCACCTAGGGCGCCAGGATTCGGGGTGGGCGGCATTTTGTGCGCTCCCCACGGGGCGCACGGGAGCTTCCAGTTCCGCTCCTGTTGCGCCGCCGAAGAAGGACCTTCTGCCGACGTGCCGTGGAAAACAGTGGCAGGCAATTGAGCAGCTCAATGACTGCCGCTGTCACCTGTGGCATTTCGGCGGAGGGTCCTTCTTTGGCGGCGCGATGGGAGCGGAACCGGAAGCTCCAGTGCGCCTTGTGGGGAGCGCACAAAATGCCACCCCCCTAATTCTGCCTAGGGCGCCAGAAACTCTGGGGCCACTCCTGAGCGGCGCGCTGATTGCGGGGGGGGGGCCCCTCTGGTCCACCCTGGTTACAAGCCTCCACCAGCTGGCTGCAATGGGCTGCTCTTCCTGCCAACAGTGGACAAAGCAGGCAGCTGCCAAACTATGTTAGAAGGAGCATGGCACAACTTTAAAGGAGTATGTTCCCAAATTGATCAGCAAGGTAACAACGAAACAACATTAACTGGGGACGAATTTAAGTGAGGAGTTACTGTACTGGCAAAAAAATGATTTCTGAGGACCCAATCGATTTACTATTCTTAGGAGTGGTCTTACCTTAGCTTTAAGAAACCAAGATTAGAACCATGACAAGTGGTGCTATTATCAGAAATTTAGTACAGTATGTCAACATGTGACAATAAAATATTTTGAAAATGTATAATATGAAATGCTAAACATTGCTTTGAAATTTTTCTGTACGTAGGACTTTACAGAATGACATAGCATTCCATATCAGAACAAAAGTCTATCTAGTATATTAACCTGTCTCAATCTGTTACCTCTGCCCGTCACTGTAGAGGAAGGAACAAACTATCATAATATGCTTGACCACCATGCAGCTTACCTCCTTTAAGCACATATATGGTGAAATGTAAAAGTATATACATAAATCTATTATCTATATTTACTAACCTCACCATCACCTATCTATTTGGCTTGTTAGTGTAGTCATCCCCATTGTATCTAATCCTCACATTTAGCCCTTAAGTTATTCAGTAAACTAATCAGTATTTAAACAACTTTTCTATTTATGATGAACTATAATTCATACAAAACTAATGTATTTCTAATCAAACAAGCTGAGTATAGAGCCATACCTGATTTAACCATAAGGTTACTGGACAGCTGGCATTCCGGACGGGAAACTGTTGTCACATTAGCGAAAGTTGTAATTGCAGTTGTAGGAACAGCAGAATTGTTTTCCACTGGAGCAGGGGGGAGCCTAGTTGTTTTCGCTGATGCTGTAATAGATGTCAAAGCTGCTGTAATTGTCAGTGGATATGCAGTTGATGTTTTGGTGATTTCTGAGCTTGTGAATTTCTTGGTGTCAGGTACTGTGGTTTCTATCTGTCTTTGTGTGTGTGTTGCGGATGTCAGTGTGGAAGCTGTGACTGTGCTAACTTTATTGGTTAGAAACATAACAGTGGTGTGGGGGGGTGATGTAGGTGTGTGTCTTGGTGCAAATGGAAAGTTTGTATGTGCTGGTACTGTCGATGTCATTTTTGAGGCACTGTTATTTTTTGCTAGTGTTGATATCAATGTGCTTAATGCTGTCACAGACAGCAAGGGTGCATTTTCAGTGCCTAGAGAAAACAAGGACGAAGTTGGCGCAGATTTTCCTGTTACTGATTTTGCTTCTGAAGTTGCTACTGTAGGTATTGCACCCGCCGACACTGAAGGTAGCACTGTAATGACAGAATAGGTAAAGTTGGTTGTTGGCAAAAAAGCAGAGGTTATTTGTGTTGGTGATGCATGGACAGAAGTTATGATGACTGACTGCAAAGCATTGGTGGTAAGTGTTTGCGATGGGGTGCCATTGGTAGATTCACTGGGTACAGCAACTGTAATTAGAATATCACCTGTACCATTTGCATGCCATGTCTCTGTACTAAACGTAGCTTGTTTTTGAATAACACTAGTCAAGTGACTAGGTGGTTCTGAAACAGAGCTGTTTGTAAAGTCTGTCAAATTTTCAGAAGTCATGTATTTTTCTGTAGTTAGAATAGATATCGGTATTGAACTTGAAAATTGTTTGGCTACTGGAAAGGACGAAATTGTTGGTTGTGTACCACTGACAGAACTAATTTCATTATTAGCTGAGACAATCAAATTGCCAGTGAATTGAGAAGCCAATGGTAGCTCAGACTGTGTTGTGTATAAGGCTTTTGTTGATGAAGAGACTTTTTCACCATGCGTTGTCTGAGATTTCAGAGTGCTAGAAGCAGTACTTGTATCATCAGCTGAAAAATCCTTCACTGTAGGCAAATACAGATGGGGGGATATTTCAAAGTTTGCAGTGAAGTTAGTGTCCCTGAGAGAGAAGAATTCAGTAACATTTTGAGTCGTGGCAATATCTTTTTTTGACTGTGCTGCAGGTAGAGCTGTAGTGGTAGCATGGGACAAATACTGAACACTAGACATTTCCAGGGCAGATGAATGTTTGTTAAATTGTGTGAAATTAGGAGACTTAATTTCAGTCAACGGTGAAGTTGAAACATTTTGATTAGATGTTGCAGGTGTAGATGTTTCTAAAGTTACAGAGATAGAAGCAGTTTGTTTGTTTGTAACATCATTTATTTGCGGTTGCAGACCTGAAATTGTTGAATATGGGGCGTGATACCCAGTTTCTAATGAAGAAGTGCTTGGAGAAACTTCTATTATTGGACTGTTGGTTGTTTCTTTTACTGACAGAACACTAACACCAGCTGAAGTAAGCACGGCTGTAGTAGTCCATTCAGAAGCTGAAGCAGTAATTATAGGTATCTTTGTAGTATCTAAACTGCTTTCAGAGGCAGCATTTGAAATACTAGAGAAAGCTGATGCTGGGCTGTGTGGGGCTTCTGTTGCTGGAACAAATGATGGCAATGCATATAGTTCTGAAGGCACAATAGTGGTCCATGGTTCTGTATCATCTGTGATTGAAACTTGATCAGTGGAAAAGTCAGGTTTATTTAAAGCTGGTAGAGGGGCAAATTCTATATGTGGAGTGACAATGGTGAAGGCTCCTGTATTTGTTTCTTCATTTTCTGTTAAGTCTACAGCTAGATTTTCTCCATTAATAGCTGAAAGCTGTGAAGTTGTAGAATTATGAATAGCAGGTGTATCTTTAATAGTGAACACAGATTTTGAAAGGCCTGTATTGGGAGTGGGTAATGATACTGCAGATGTAGTAACAGAACCGATGATTTCTGTTTTCAAAATACTTTCACGCAGCATTGTTCCTGTTGTGTGTTTGCTGGCTCGAGTTTCTGGAGAAACTCTGGAACGTTGAGATCCGTAAGAAAGGACCTTGTTAGCATGTATGTTAGTGTACATTTTGGCTGTACTACCTGTTTCGAAAGACTGATGGGGTGCCTCTCTAACTGAATAGCCATCAAAAGGTTGCGAAGTATGTTCAAAATCACTTGAAAATACCACTGTATTTTCCTCATAAACTGTATCAGTTACCTCTTTTCCAAAAACTTGACTGATTGACACTGTTGAGTGAAGGGACGAAATATTTTTTAGAGGGGATGTAGAAGTGGTCTCATAGGCTGGCACTGAGTTTGTTGCATTGCTAGTATGTGCTATAATATTAAAAGTATGATTTGTCACAGTCATTAAGGAAGATTCTTTATCTATTGAATAAGGAAGTGTGGTTTTTCTGAAAAGAAAGTCTGATATACTTGTAGGTGCTGGTGGTGGAACTATTGCAGTGCTAGGGCTTATTGCATCTGGAATAAATGTTCTTGGCACAGTAAAGGGAGACCTATTTTCTGTTGAATGGGAGACTCCCATTGGGCTATTAGAAGCTGGTGATAAAAATATTGCCTTGGCAGAACCCGACATATCGTTAGTTGATGTGGAAGACTGATGATTTGTCACTTTTGGTAATGCAGATATAGTGCCCACGGTATGAAAGAATGAAGTACTAACCACTGGAATCTCTGATTTACTATTAAAAGCTGGTGATGATGCAGCTGGGCTGACGACACTCTCTCTGTCAGTCACCACTGCCTTGAACGGCAGATTGGCGGGTATTGCTCCAGAAGAAGACACGTTATCTGTTGAGTGAAATAATGAAGTTCTTTCAGTAGGAAGCCATGACACAGTTTCAGAAGCTATTGGTAGGAAAGACTGAGAGGATATTACTGACGGCGAAGTAGGAGACTGTGCAGATAGTAGGGACATACTTTCTGAGGGTGACACTCTTCCCATTGTCTTTGTGGAATGTCTCAATGTTGATCCAAAGCTCTTAAGTGATGTGGTACCTGTGACCTCTTTGGGACCCCTTCTGGATAATGTGTGATTCACTATACTGGAATTTACAGCAGTGACTGTGCTTGGTGGATTAACTCTGCTTGCACTAAAATGAGAGTCAGTTGAATCTATGTGGAAGGAACTTTCAGTATCTGTGGATAAAGGCACTTTGGTGGGTAGTACAGTCAACTTAGAAAGGATAATGGTATGAGGTGATTGTATTACCAATGAAGAAAATGATGGTGATGGAACAGTTGCAAGAATGTCTGATCCTGATGTGCTTTCTTTTGAAATGGAGGGTGTTTCTAATGATGTTAGCTGAGATGGCACAGCAGTACTTGAATGTGTCATTGATGGTTTTGTGGACAATGTGGCAAACATACTGATTTGAGGCAAACCTGATACAATAGCTGTTTCATCTACATCTTGAGATGATGACCTCACTGGTGATTCAGCTGAAACTTCAGAAGGCTCCTGGGATGCACTATTTCCACTGCCTTGGTAAAGAGTGGGTGAAAAATTAGTTTGATCCATAGTCCTGGCACCAGTCAGTGTTGTTTTTATTATCTGAAGCAATTTTGCATTCTCCAATGTTTGTCTCATTGACATGTCAGCCATTGAGGAAGACTTAATTTCTGTTGAAGGCCATGTTGGTGAAAATATAGATCTCCAGTTAGCAAGAGACTCTGTAGAGGGGGCAACATTTGTTTGGTGTTGTTTGGTACCTGTAAAACAATAATTAAAATGAATATTTTGCAAAAAAGTGTTATCTTGATACACTACACCAGTGAATCTGAACAGGACATGTTTAATCCTAAGTAAATGACATTTCTTTGTGTTGGAAGGACATAATGAATAAACAATCAGACAAAGTTAAAAAATATGAACATGAGAAGTGCAATATGAGTAAACATAACTGTCTCATTGTTTCATTATACAGAAAAATAAAAGATAACGCCAAGCTTTACTTACAGTGATAATACAAATAATTACGGATATTGCTCATAAACTAGGATGGCTTAACCTACTAGGAAGCTAACTTGTTGCACTTGAGACAAATTCTGATGTTATCATCTTCATACTGTGTCAAAATCTTATATGCAGTGTAGTTATAACTATGTTGGTCCCAGGATATTAGAGACAAAAGGTGGGTGAGATAATATCTTTTATTGGACCGGCTTCTGCTAGTGAGAGAGAAGCTCAAATGCTCATCTCTCCCACCAACAAAAGCTGGTCCAATAAAAGATATTATCTCACCCACCTTGCCTCTCAAAATATTATGTAAGATGTTAGGGTTTAGAAGCAGCTATACAGAGGGAATGGATTCTGACAACCAAACATCACTGACTTAGCATACTATACATTATGGGAATAGAGTCAAAATTGGTTGGGTTCCTCTATGAAGCATCTGTAAGTGGTCATCTTGCCAGCTCTAATAACATGTGTAATTATCGGCAGAAAGGCACGAAAATATAACAGGGATGAAATTGATTAGGGGGAATTAAAAACAAATGAGGAAATTAAACTCCTTATTTGATATGTGCAGATGTATAAAACACCTCTAGCACCAATTTATTTAGCATTCTACACCATATTGTCCCTAGGCTTTGTTTTCTTAAAATGATTAGACAGTAAGCTTAAAAATCACAATTTGGAAAATCTTACATTCTTTTTATTTTAATTATGACTCAATCAAGATCAAAATTAACATTTCTTGTTTTTTTCATGAGATAATCAATCAGCTAAAGCTTATCATTTTCCTTTTCCATTTCACTGTCAGCCAGATAGTGGCCCAGCCTATGTACCCAGGCCATAAAAGGGAGCAGACCCGTCCCCTGTAATGTGCGTGGGTAACGATACTACAGATGTAACAAAATTGGTCCTTTCCTCGCACATACATACACATTGCTATGTGACTTCAACCAATATTGGAGTAGATACTACAGACCTCCTACTCCCCCTTGAAACCACTTATAAACTTGCAGTGATAGCTTGTAATTTTAACAGTTTTCAATACATTGCACCCCTCAATCAACTGTATAAGAAGCAGGCAGGGCATTGGCTCAGCCCCACAATAAGCCAGACAGTGCAGCTGAGCCAGCCCAGGAGGAGATAATCTACTATGCAGATCATGACACCGCTGGAATAAGTAAGGAACATGGAAAATATCATGCCTGGCTTAGGCCACTTACCGGGGACTGATGCTGCTGCAATCAATGCAGCGGGAGTTGATTAGAAGGTCTAGCGAAGACACGCTAATTCGACCTCAGAGTGCTCTCTGGTCAATTCCAATACTCCACCAGAACAAGGAGATTAAGGTAAGTCAAAAGGAGAGCATCTCCCGTCGATGCAGCGTGACATGAATGCTGCAGTAAACTGACCTAAGCTACAGCAACTCCAACTACGTTATTCACATAACTGAAGTAGTGTAACTTAGGTCAACTTACCCTGGTAGTGTAGATAAGGCCTTAGGCTCAATTCCTTCTCTGTGCAGCATCTGTGCTACACATTGTTCTGTATACATACACACAGGTCAGAATAGATGATCAAAGTAGTTCCTACTGGTCTTAAATCTGTGATTCTATTACTCTAGTCCTGTAGGGGGGGAGGGATAGCTCAGTGGTTTGAGCATTGGTCTGCTAAACCCAGGGTTGTGAATTCAATCCTTGAGGGGGCCATTTAGGGATCTGGGACAAAAATCTGTCTGGGGATTGGTCCTGCTTTGAGCAGGGGGTTGGACTAGATGACCTCCTGAGGTCCCTTCCAACCCTCGTATTCTATGATTCTATTTGGGCTCCAACCCACCATATATACAGATCTTCCATTCAAAACACTTTAATTACAGATACACACAAGTGGCCGCCAAAGTACTGCAGAGTAAAAGGTAATTCAGATTAGTTTATTACTAACTCAATATTATTGTTTACCATATAGCAAAATCTTAATGTGAAAATTAAATTCAGAGTCCAAACTATTTTGAAACAAGTATTTCCATTTAGCATTAACACACTGTATTTAAGCTAAGTAATAATCATGTCCAACCTAGCATTTTCAAATTACAGGGATTAAAGACCTTTCCTCATACCATATTGTTTAAGAACTGTATTGTATCATGATGAGAAATGGCTTTGTTGCAACATATGCTGAAAATAAAGCATCCAGATACAAATTATTTTAGGGAAGCAGCATACTTAATTGGAATGAGAGAAAGAAGAGAATATTATGCACCAATATGAAATCCTCAGATATTTCCTAAATATAGGCAACAAAATATTATATAGGGGAAAATTAGTTTAAATTATTGTACTTACAAAGAGCTAGATTTTGCTCTTCAGTACATTCCTGTGTCAGAAGTATTACATAAACCACACAATCCCAGGGGGAGCCCTGAGAGGCAATGTGACTCACACAACCCTAAGTCTACAATACAGACGTTACGCCTATTGTTCTTCCCTCAACTGATTGAAAAATACCTTGCATCCACACACAAAAGGGCTTCCACCAATTATTGGGGAAGCAACAATCACAAGTCACAAGACTGACATGCCTGCAAGCTGCATAGAAACTTTTAAAAAACACCATAATAGAGGCTCAAATTAAATGTATACCTCAAATTAAAGAGAATAATAAGAGGACCAAAAAATTGGCTCCATGGCTAAACAGAGTCAAAGAAGTGGTTAGAGGCAAAAAGACATCCTTCAGAAAAAAAGGAACTCTGTCAAGTCAAGTGTAGGAGTACAATTAGGCAGGCCAAAAAAGAATTTGAAGAGCAAATACCAAAAGACTCAAAAACTAACAGAAAAAATATGTTTAAGTACATCAGAAGAAGGAAGCCTGCCAAACAGTCAGTGGGGCCCCTGGATGACTGAGGTGCTAAAGGAGCACTCAAGGAAGACAAGGCCATTTCAGAGAAGCTAAGGGCTTGTCTACGCTGGCACTTTACAGTGCTGCAACCTTCTCGCTCAGGGGTGTGAAAAAAACACCCCCGAGTGCTGCAAGTTTCAGCGCTGTAAAGTACCAGTTTAGACAGTGCACCAGTGCTGGTAGCTACACCCCTCGTGGAGCCAAAGCCTTCTGCATGGTTTACATCAGGGGTTGGCAACCTTTCAGAATTGGTGTGCCGAGTCTTTATTTATTCACTCTAATTTAAGGTTTCGTGTGCCAGTAATACATTTTAACGTTTTTAGAAGGTCTCATTCTATAAGTCTATAATATATAACTAAACTATTGTTGCATGTAAAGTAAATAAGGTTTTAAAAATGTTTAAGAAGCTTCATTTAAAATTAAATTAAAATGCAGAGTCCCACGGACCAGTGGCCAGGACCTGGACAGTGTGAGTGCCACTGAAAATCAGCTTGCGTGCCACCTTCGGCACGCGTGCCATAGGTTGCCTACCCCTGGTTTACATTATACAAGACTCACCTACTGCCTTCTGAAGATGACTCCTAGAGGGAAACACTGAGAGAGAGATTTATTTTTTTTCTGAAGGCTTTGCTTTCTAGAACATCAGAATACATCAACATCAATCCATGTTGTAACATTCTCTCTCTCTTCCTCTGTTCCTTCACACTTGAAGGTTATCATTCTCATCAGCACCATACAAGAGACACTGTAGACTTAAGAGAGTGTCAAACTTACATTATCACAGTTTGACACGTAGATGAAAGCATGGCATAACTTAGAGTAGCAAAAAACAAATAAGAATGTCATCTGCTATGGAGTCATCTGCTGTTTCTCTTACACAACTTATAGCTACCCAGCTCCAGTCCTTTTCTCCTCACTTTAAAGTAAAGTATTTTTCTATGCCAGCTGGTAATTTTTCTTTTACATTCTTTGGTGAACAAAATCGCCCAGGCATCCACACTCATTCTGTTGAATGACAGGGGGTTTACAGAACTACTTACCAGGTGTTCTTTAGGCAGATTCAAAAGGCTGTCACACTGCTGCTGTGAAATTTCGTATCATTCCATCTGGCTACCAGTGCATTTCTAGAAAAATCTCCCACTCTTACATAACTCACCATCTTCCATTAGCGAGCAGCTGGGGTACTCGGAAAGTGAAAGAATCCTCCCAATGTGTGGAGTTTAATCCCAAGTGCATGTACATTAGGGCAACCCCTTTCCTAGTTGAGCATGGATGCATTAACATAAGCACCCACCGTTCTGAGATCAAGTAATATGCAAACAGAGACTCAAGTAATAAAAAAAGACATAAAATGTGCATGTGAGTGTGGGCAGAACACACCAAAACGGGACAGAAAGAAACAGGTGCAGAGACGAGGAAGGAGAAATAAAGAAGCAAAAATTAGGAGAGACCAACAAATAAAAATGCATGCCAGGTTCCTTCATACAGGTTGCGGCAACACTTCCTTTGGAGGCCCCTGCCGTATGTTTAGTAGCAATTGGAGAGGAGAGGACCAAATCCCATCTTTGTCTATGACATAACTACACCTATAACTGGCTTTGAGGGAACCTCAAATACTTGTTATCACTGCAGATATACAAGGAGCATAAATGACTATACTTCTTGAAATATAGTACAACACATATATCAAAGCTGTGTGAGAAGTTTGGAAGACTTATGAGTAAAGGTACAGAGTTATGGAAGGCTAAGAAAGCATGCAGGAAAAGCTTGAACCTAATACTCAGGAGATCAGTGCACAAATATGAAGACAGAACTCTGGAAAAGAAAGATAACCTTAGCTGTAATCTTTTTTAATGGACAAAATATGGAAAAAACAGGAGACAAGGGGACCAATAAAAATGCAGTTCCAGGAGAGCAGACAGGAAATTACTGGAGCATGGCTAAGATTTTGGCAGTGGGGACAAACAGAAAAGGAAGAATTGTGGAGACGCTATATAGAAACAACGTGGCAGGATTTGGCAAGGGCCTAGATGTGAGAGAAATGGAGTGGAAGAGTGTCAGCGACAGCAGAGAAAGTGGGAGAGTAGAGGATTTGGAGGTGGAGTTGTAGCCATGTAGAATTCAATGTGGTGAGAAGACATCCAGGCAGAGATATAAGAGATGGGTGGAGAAGTGGGACTAGACAGAGAGTGAAAGCTCAGGAAGAGGAGAGGTAAAGTAGAGAGTGTAATGCAGCTGAACCCTTAGGTGGTCTTGCTCTCTCTAAGAAAGAGAGACTAGAGGAAGAGTGGAGAGGGCTATGGAATAAATCCCTGCAGCATAACAGCAGACACAGAGAGGGGCAAAGAGATGGAGCTATTGGAACAAATGTTCAAAGATTGGCTGAAAAGTAAACAGGAGAACCAAGAAAAAATAGCACCTCAGAAGCTCAAGGAAGACATTTTGAACAGGAGTGATCTAATGACTATCAACATGCATTTGATATTAAAATGCAGATAAATAACAGCCAGAAAAGTGTAAGTACATGGTAAAGTTTGACCAAGATCCTAATGAGGCAAAGATACTGAGTTGTAGCATTTATACACAAGTAGTGGTGTGCTGCCTTCTGGAACATGAAACCTTTCCCAGGCTGTCCCAGGAAGCAAGGAGACCAGAACCAAGACACATGAAGGAACAGAGATGGCCTGATGGGACATGCGCGCATGAGTTGCACTAGTAGCAACTGGATACAGCTTTAGTAAATCCACTGAAATTAAAATTCCTTCCACCTTTACAACTTGTTTCAGATTACCAGCCTATGAAAATGCAGATTAGCATAGTAAATTACAGCGGTAAAGTGTCTGTCCAGGAGAAAATGTGACCTTTACAATCTACCAGCAAGTCTAACACTTGGCAAAAGCAGCTACAGAGCAAATTGAACCAACTATGAAATTAAAAACTCCGTCCTGAGAACTCTGTACTCATTTAAATTACACACTGAGCCATAGTTTGTATATTTCATTAGTTATTTATGCTATTTAGGATAACCTTTTGTTCTATCACACTCCAGGCTATTGACTTACTGTCTTCTTCTTAGGGTTAAAACTCACTTAGCAGTGAACTCATTAAAACAACCATTATTGATTAATAAACTTTTTCATTTTCAGTAACAGGAAATATTTCAAAATGTGTCAAGGCAGGAAAGAGAGAAACCAATCAATTCCAGAGAAAGTTATGAATTTTCACCTATACAAACAAAACACAGTGCTCAATTGTGAGCTCTCCTGTGACCTGCATAGAGAAGTAAGAGTGCATAAGGAGCCTCCTTACCTTAGGTTCCCACCCAGACAATGTGTGGCCACTCTCTCTTCTGCACAGGTGGGCTGGCAGGGGTGGGAAGTGTGTGAAGTTTTGGCTCTGCCTCCCAGTGCACCAGCTCCTATACCACAGCTGATGCAGACAGCAAAGTAACCTGTGCCATCAAAAAGGATGTTGAGATTATGTTTCCCTGGAAAAGGGGGGAAGCCCCAGGACCACAGTCTGGTTCATGCCCCGCTCCTGAGGCAGTGCATATAAGCACTGCCCCTTATACAGGCTGGATTCTAAGGTTTCAGCCCAACCTACAGTCAAGTTGACTATATTGAAAAAAGGTTACAATCAACAAAAATGCATGCATATGCCATGTCCATAAAAATCTTGCATTTCTGTACAATGGGTTAGATCAGGCCATCAGATATGCAAATTGTACACTTATCAAGCTGAGATTTGAAAACTTGGCCCTATTTGCTGTATGATGTTAGAAGCCAGGGAATATGAAAAAAAAACTGTTGCGGTGTACTAGATCAGGTAAGGAATGGCTTCAGTCCCTGCTCCACGCTAGCGAACCTACCTATTCAGTCTGTCAGTTACAGACTCCGTCTCCCATGAACTCATCAGGGCAGGCCTTTAAGCATTGCAGTGGGGTTTGAATAGCTCAGTGGTTTGAGCATTAGCCTGCTAAACCTGGGGTTGTGAGTTCAACCCTTGAGATGGGCAATTTAGAGATTTGTCCTGCTTTGAGCAGGAGGTTGGACTTAGATGATCTCTTGAGGTCCCTTCCAACCCTAATGATCTATGACTAAGAGGAGGAAATAGCTTGGGGTTTCTCATGAAGAATATTTTCTCTTTCTTCCCATCTAGGACAGAACTGAACCTGGAGACTCTCAGAACCAGCCAGACTGAGAGGTCAGGAGAAAATGGGGACTAGACTGCTTTATTCCTGTCAGAGTGCACCCCTCAGAAAAGACTATTTGCATTTTCTATTGATTTACAATGACTGAAAGGATCCTTCCCGGGTCCTTAGCAGTAGATTCTACACAGTGATCCAGTTCTGAGGAAAGCCTGTGTTTTACCATTCTGGAAACCAAATGGAGCAGAGAGGCTCCATGCTGGGAGTCTGCTGCACGAAATAGTGGTATAGTTTTTCTTTTGTGCCATTTTTTCCTTTTATTCTATGATTCAACACCACAGCCCTACGATAGCCTTTTACAAGTTCCTGTAAGAAAACTACCAAATACAGTACGCAAGTTGAATATCTGACACCCCACTTTTCAAATTTAAAAAACTCCAAAACACCAATTCTTCATTGGCTAGACACATCTATTAATAAGACAAGAAACAGCTCAATGTTTCAGTCATTTGGAGTCTGGACTTCTTCAGGTGATGTGATAATCTTGGAAACAACTTAAATGACTTAAACCAGATTTCCACTTTTATTGGACTGAGTTACTTTTCAGTGTATATTCAGGTCATCGAGATATATTTATTCAGCTTTATTAACTATATCTACTTGAAGCTCTAAGTGCAATACAAAATATACTTAAAGTAGTTTTTAATAAAATATCAATAATAAATAGCAAAATAAGGCACTAAAATAAGGACTTTCACCCACAGATTATAAAAGAAAAGAAGAAAAAGGACCTCAGCTCTCCTACAATATCTTCCTAACCTAAGACAACTTCCCTATGCAAGCCTCTTCCATCCACCAATCAGCCTTTCTCTTCCCTTTCCCAAGAAAAGCCTAGGAGATCAAGTAGGTGTTCCAGCATGTCCTGAAGGTCCTCAGCTCTGGTTAACTATGGAAGGAAGTGAACTCCAAACCAAGGACCCCTCTCAGAGAATGCCATTCTGTCCTATTTGCTTGAATGCCTCAGATGATCTCAACTGTCACGGTAACACACAAAACCAATCAGCCTCCCAGATAGCCAAACTTTAGAATGCTCTAAAGGTCTACATCAAGACCATAAACTATCTGGAAATCAGTTGGTAACCAGTGCAGACCGTGGAGCAGATGTAATGTGGCCTCTTTAAACCTGTTTTACAAGGTAAGCACTGCATTCTGCACAAGCTGTAATATCTGAATGGTGTGAAGATACAATCCCCATGCAGAGCACATTGCAATGATTTAATTTTGAGTTGACAAAGGCACAGACAATGGTGTGGGGCTCTCTGCATCTGAAGGGAAGAGATGAAACCTCTTTTGACACATGGCATCTATAGGAAGTGCTCTTGACAAATGCTGCTTACCTGGGAGTCCAGCAAGATGCCAAGGCAATGAATTATGGAAACAGAGGATGGACACATCCTGTTAATCATGAGTGCCAATATAATTTCAGCTATTTTCTCCATTTGCTTCAATGGAGTTATCAAATCATTTTTTTTATGTCGGGCATATACTCAGTTAAGACTCCTATCCTTAAACTGCTATCCTTAAATGTAGACATGGAAAAATTCCTTCACATCTTCATTTTTGCCCATGTAAATCTACAAGTTTATCTCAGTCATGTTTAGGTACAGCCTCTGCCAGATAGCCAATTCAATTAAATTTTATTAACTTGCATATGACATATGTCTTTTGCTAATACAAAAAGAAAAATATATGCAATCTAAAACAGGAGCAACATCTATATAATACTCAGAATGTCACTCAGAACATAATAAAATCTCTCTTCTTCAGCACAATGCAGAAAAGGGCAAAATTGCCACCAATTTGTTTATTACCAAGGATTGAGAAAAAACTAAAAACCTTATTATTTTGTATACAAAAGAAGTAAAATCTAGCATGCTCTCAGAAGCTGGAAAATTCTACAGTCCAAATGATAATGAGATAGAACTTCCAATGCTCCAGATTTACATGGCCAAAAATGAAGATGTGAAGGAATTTTTCCATATCTAACTTTAAGGATAGCAGTTTAAGGATAGGAGTCTTAACTGAGTATACGCCCAACATAAAAAAAATGATTTGATAACTCATTCAAATGTGGTTCAAAAACTTGAGCCCTCTTCAAAGTAGAAAACCAAAAGGCAAACGCAGAATCATGAGTCATAGCTAGATGTTCTTGTTGGATAGTATCAGTCGCTCTTTGTTTGAGTAATTGGTTATGTTGATTGGATGATATTAACAATAATGAGTAATAGAAAAATCCATTCTAGCTGTAACAAACAGAAGGGTCTTATACAATGGAAATAAGGAGTACATGGGTTGTTCCATCTCCTGGAGGTAAAGAGGGGGCATACATAATCTGGAAGAGTACAGATCTTATACCAAAACTTAAGAAAAGCACTATAAGCTCTGCTACTTACAGACGGAAAACCCACCTTTGCATGTAAAAATGAGGCTGGGGGAGAATTTGGAAGAATTAAAAGTCCCCTCAAATATTATTTTAAACAATCTCTTAGGCTGAAATTTGGCCACTAAACCAAACTCAGCTCCATAGAGTGTCTGCACTATTATTTTAGCATTAATAACTCTTAGCACTGGGGCAACTCTGTTCCCGCCATAGGAGTGGGTAAAATAGGACACCCCTGGAGCAGAGCTAAGGGCCTTCTGTTTAAAATCTTAATACAGGGACCAGCAACCCGAATGATGAAACTTTATCCCTAGATAAGTAAAAGCACACACTTGTTCTACTGAGTGGCCTTCTATCTTCCACACAATATGTACAGAGTTTTTTCCAAAGGTCATGACCCGGTCTTGAGCGTTACAGCAAGAGGAAAAAATGAAATAACTGACGGTGGCCTCTTGGAGTTTGCGATAAAACAACCAGATCATTGGTATATAACAACACCTCAATAAATCTACCCTGAATTTCCAGCAGAGAAAAATTATCTTCCTTTAAAACATCCATCACATTATTAATAAATAGATTAACAAGAAGGCATCCCTGGCATGCTCCCTTAGAAACAGGAAAACCTTAGTACATTTTCCATTGTCTTTACTTCTTACCCTAGCCATATTACCCTGGTGCAGAGCCTCCAAAATGTACAGGTCTTAGATCAATACCATCCTTCTTGATTTCACCCAAAGTTTCTCTCAGTTAATAGAATCAAATACTATTTTTAGATCTATGAAAGAAGCATACAGTCTAGTACCCTTAACCACAATATATTTATAAATCATATAGAATAAAATAAAACAAGTATCAGTTGTGACTCTACCAGCCTAAAGCTGGATTGTTCTTTATGTTACAAATTAGCTTCTGAAGTCCATATTTCAAGTTTAGAAACTGGGAATAAATTTTCCCTGTCACATCTAACAGACTAATAGGTCTATATGATGCAAGATTCTTTCTATCCACCTTTTTAAAAATAGGAACGATTATACTGGATTTCCAGCCAGATGGAATCCATCCAGTATGATTACTTGCAGTAAATAATTAAGGTTAAGATACTTCTGCAAAACTTCCATAGGGAGAAAATCTTCCTCTGAAGGTTTTTTTCCTTCATTGGGCTAAAATAAAGGACTGTATGTCACTGTCTGTTACTTGAAGGTCGGAGTGGTAAATCAAAGAGAGACTTCCTGATTGCATCAACTATGGTAGAATTCGATTTTAAAAAACTATTTTGGGGAAATCACTAATACTTGGCCAAAATGTACTATTCAGGCTTCATTAATATGGAGTTCCTCAACTGGAGTCTATCTACCAGAGCAGAAGGCAACCATCTTCAAAAACATGGAAGAATTTTTAGCTGCTACTTCAAAATCCTTCCACAAGGATCTAAGATACTCTTGGTTTTTGTGATATGATAAACCCTTATATATTTTTCTGACAGCTACTAAATTCTGAAGAAAATTAGGAGAGGGATTGATTTTTACCCTAATAGCTATATACACTAGAGCAGACTTCTCTTTCACACTGTCCACATCAAATTGTCAGATAATCCTCACCGTGTCCCAGCCGCCATCAGACGCTGGAAAATTATTCTGCAACATCTTAAAGATCAGAGGAGACTGAAATATACAGCTGGGTGACATTTTGCAGACACTGCAGCTCCTACTTCCTCATCAACCCCCATTAGCAATACCAAATACAAAGTGAAGAAGGCGAGGCAAGATGGAATCCTGTGGAACCCCTAGTTAGGAATACCTTCAGAACTGAGGAGTATCTGCTCATTCCCACCCTTTTCAGATTTCTGAGGAAAGGAACAGACAATCAAAAGTGACTTCTTTATTCATAACTAGTTTCTGTGGTTGTGTCAAAAATATGTCTGTACTAATGGTATCAAGATGCTGACAGGTCTAAAAAGAATTAGTAGAGATATCTGATCTTCATCCATCATCAGGCTGAAATCATCAACACCAGCGATGTAGTTTCTGTAGAATATTCAGGTCTAAAACCTAACTGGCTGGAGTGAAACCATCTTCATAATCTTCACCAAATTTATTACAGGGTAAAGATTGCATATGTTGAGGAAGGTTTCAACAATTGTTTTTTTTATGAGAACCTGGAACCTCACCTTTGCTTAGGAAGGCACTGACCATCACTTCCATCAATGACCCAAATTACTTCCCATTGGCTGTTATCAGCTACTTCATATATCCCCAGCAAATACCTTGGGCTAAAACTCAGAGAAGACTGCATTTGTGCTCCCAGAAATAAACTCCACTTCTACTGAAGCAAAAAGTATGGTCTGGTTCTAAGTTATCTTACCCACAAAATAGTTAGAAAACTCATCACGGTGAGAATCTCAACAGCATACCAGGTTCAGACAGTCACAATTAATCAAATTGTCTATCACAGGATACAGCTCCACTGATCAGAACTTTGCAGATGCTATGGTGGAGGCACAGGAACACTTCTTGGCCTCCTGCAGAGTCATGGCATAAGATTCTGATATTGTTTAAGACCTAGTCAATCCAATTCAGACTTGCGCCACAAGTACTCTGGCTGTTTTCCCACTCACTTCATTAGTCACAGATTATCTGGATATCCAAGTGGCACAAGTGTGAAGCCAAGAAAGAAAATATTTAGGAGCTGCTATATCAATGGTCAGGGCATCTGTCCATCAAAAGAGTCTTCTAATAGATACCGCTGTCAGAGATATACTATATGACTTAAGGAATTTTAACCCTCATTCTTCAATCAAGTTTCTATTTTCAAGTGCAGTTGATTAAATCACTAACATAACTTCTAAGGAGCACCAACATCTGAATGAAAAATATTAATTACGTTAATGTTAACTGCTGTGAAGGCTGAAATTTACTTCCAAATGTACTTTAACTTACAGCATATTAAATTACACACAGACATGCAGACCATACAATGGTGACATCCACATGATAAACAGCATTATCATGCATCTTTGACCACCTCATCTTGATTCTGCCCTTCTAAGCATACTACTCTAGGACTACTGCTAACATTCTAAACCTGTGAAATGATCCAAAGAGCCACTTGTTAAAAATAAAAACACCCATAAAGCTGTTTCTCTCCCTCCCCAGTCCCATAAGAAATTTCCTCCCTGAGTTCCAGTAGTATAAGGTGCAGGCTGATCAATATTCACTCCTGGACTAGTGATAATATAACATCTAATATATCATCAGCAGTCAGAATTAGAAAAAGAAAGTTCATACAAGTGGAAGGAAGAGATTCCCTGCTTTCCAAAGGAATGCACAGAACCTGCATCTAGCCTTGAAATGCCCTGAGATATTGAACCTTAACACCATGACATTATTATAAATGTACAAGCTACTTGAGCTCATCTTAGAAGTTGCTAAAATTTATTAGTTCTAATTTTTTATCCCAGTACAGTTGTACTCATGGTATTAAGGGAACACAGACTTCATAGATGGAGGCATATGAAAAATGCTACCAACAGAAATCATAAATATTCTCTAAGGCATTTTAAAAATAGGTTTCCTGCAAAAATATGTGGCTTATCCAGAATACATGTGTCATGGTATAATTCCCCACTCTGAACCTTAGCGTCCAAAAGACGGGGTACCAGCATGAATTCATCTAAGCTCAATTACCAGCTTAGTACTTGCAGCGCTGCCACCAACCAGGAATTCCAGTGCCTGGTACACTTTGGTCCCCCCAAAACCTTGCCTGGGCACCCCCAAGACCCAGACCCTCTGGATCTTAACACAAGGAAAGTAAACCCTTTCCCTCACCGTTGCCTCTCCCAGACTTCCCCTCCCTGGGTTACCCTGGAAGATCACTGTGATTCAAACTCCTTGAATCTTGAAACAGAGAGGAAAATCCACCTTCCCCCCTCCTTCTCTCCCCCTCTCCCAGACTCTCCCTGAGAGAGAAAGTAATCCTAACACAGAGAGAAATTAACCTTTCTCTCCCCCTTCCCTTCTTTCTCCCCACCAATTCCCTGGTGGATCCAGACCCAGTCCCCTGGGGTCTCACCAGAATAAGAAAACAATCAGGTTCTTAAACAAGAAAAGCTTTTAATTAAAGAGGGAAAAACAGCAAAAATTATCTTTGTAAATTTAAGATGGAATATGTTACAGGGTCTTTCAGCTATAGACACTGGGAATACCCTCCCAGCCTAAGTATACAAATACAAATAAAAAATCCTTTCAGCAAAATACAAATTTGAACTCCTTCCAGCCAAATACACATTTGCAAATAAAGAAAACAAACATAAGCCTAACTCGCCTTATCTACCTAGTACTCACTATTCTGGACATATAAGAGACTGTATCAAAGAGATTGGAGAGATACCTGGTTGCACATCTGGTCCCTCTGAGCCCCCAGAGTGAACAACCACCAAAAACTAACAGCACACACAAAAACTTCCCTCCCTCAAGATTTGAAAGTATCCTGTCCCCTGATTGGTCCTCTGGTCAGGTGACAGCCAGGCTCACTGAACTTGTTAACCCTTTACAGTTAAAAGAGACATGAAGTACTTCTGTTCTATTAACTCTTACTTATCTGTTTATGACAACATAACAATGTGATACAAAGATTTTAGTGGCACTTGGTTTGGTGAGCTGCATAACTTACTTATTGGCTTCTCCATTTGTCAGTAATGCTGCCATTCCAGATGCATGTTGATGACCATTACACATCTCTCTGAGGCCTGTCTGGCAGAGACTTGTGCATAAGTTTGTGGATACAGCTAAACATATGCATCGGTTTTTTTTGTTTTTTTTGTTTTCTTTGGGGGGGTTTGCAGGATCAGGGCCTAGTTATCCCAATAAATACACACACGCACACCGCACACCATATGCTCACATTCTCAGCTGATATATATCCACAATTCTGTGTTAACTTGAGCATAAACGGATAGTGGAGGGTTTGAAAAACTGATTTAATTAGAGCCAAACCAATTTACACTAGCTCAAAATCTAACCCAGCATGAGTGAATGAGAGAGAGATCTAAAGGAGCTATCAAAAGTATCCCAGTTGTAGTTTTCTTAATATAATTTATTTGTTGGAACTCACAAAAAAGTTTACATTAATTTCAAGGTATTGAATTATGTATTTTAGGGTGAGTTAAAAAACAAAAGAATTAGATTTTGGTCTCCTGAAAGCAGAATTTAGGTGCAGTCTACTAAAATGTGTCCTTACGAACAAGTGAAACTGCACACACCTCAGAGATTTTCTTTGATTACAATTGTCATTAGTTACCGAAGCTACTGGAAAATAGGGTTCCCCTCCTATGAAAAATGTTGACTTTTCATTGAAAAGATGAAAACTTGAAAACTAACAATTCTTTTGTTCTCACTAACCAAAAATCTAAAAATTATGGCCATAAATTACCAAAAATAAACATATTTTTGACCAAAACCTACCAAAATCTGGAAAAGGTTCTGGCTGAAAAAAAATTGTTTTCTGACCCAAAAAAATCAAATTGCTGAGGAAAGCAGACATTTTCTGCAAAAATTTTCATTTAGGCAAAAACCCAATTTTCCATGGAAAAAATGTTTTGATGGAAAATGTTCAACCAATCTTATTAGTTATGTTGCATTGTCACATTTTTCTGCATGCAATAATTAGTGCGGTGTTATAGTGTGTTATTAATATTTTTACATTTCTTCTCTCACACAAGTTTTCTAACCAGGAACAGCCAATGTGACTACATTTGCAGCCAAATATGCATTATCAGCAGTATATCATTTAAATTTTCTTCTGTAGCACTGGCCACCTATTAGTTGTGGATGACAGAAGCGTCAGTAGAAACCAGCAAACAGTTCACTTCAGGTTTTCCTTCACCCTGTCATCATCTCCTATCTACCCTAGACACAAGGTGGATAATATTCAGGAGAGCACAACATGCAAATCCTTCACGGCTGTCATCAATGACACTTTGGGAACTGACAGGCTCATGTGGGTTATACAAAACATCATCTTTCCCTGGGGGCTAAATATGTTTATTTTGTGACACACTGAGATCCAGTAGGATACTACAATAGTATCCAGCAACTGGGTGTGGAGAGTATCAGAGTTAGTCTGGATCTGTAAAAGCAGCAAAGAATCCTGTGGCACCTTATAGACTAACAGACGTTTTGGAGCATGAGCTTCCGTGGGTGAACACCCACTTCTTCGGATGCATGTAGTGGAAATTTCCAGGGGCAGGTATGTGTATATATATTCACAGTCTTTGTTTAATCCTGAGCTGATGGTGTCAAATTTGCAGATGAACTGAAGCTCAGCAGTTTCTCTTTGAAGTCTGGTCCTGAAGGAATGGTAATATACAAAAACCTGTAGGAGAACACTTCAACTTCCCTGGCCACACAACAGCAGATCTTAAGGTGGCCATACTGCAGCAAAAAAAAACTTCAGGACCAGACTTCAAAGAGAAACTGCTGACCTTCAGTTCATCTGTAAATTTGACACCATCAGCTAGGATTAAACAAAGACTGTGAATGGCTTGCCAACTACAAAACCAGTTTCTCCTCCCTTGGTTTTCACACCTCAACTGCTAGAACAGGGCCTCATCCTCCCTGATTGAACTAACCTTGTTATCTCTAGCTTGCTTCTTGCTTGCATATATATACCTGCCCCTGGAAATTTCCACTACATGCATCCGACGAAGTGGGTGTTCACCCACGAAAGCTCATGCTCCAAAACGTCTGTTAGTCTATAAGGTGCCACAGGATTCTTTGCTGCTTTTGGGTGTGGAGAGAAATACAGAGGATAAACTAGAGGATAAAAGACAATACACATAGCCAGAGTGAAACTCCATATCCTTGTAGTTGAGGAAATAGTTTAGCCACTAGTAATTACACCTGCATCATCTGCATAACTTAGTGTTATGTTCAGAGAACAGAAGTTCATTGGGATCATTAGTAAATATAGGAAGTAAATGTGGGTTGAAAGCAGAGATTCCTTTAACATAATATTTTAGGGTAATGGCAGCTAATCATATCCAATACAGAATCTTCAATAATATCTTTGCTCCCTCTAAATATACATGTTTATTTCCACCACCCAATTTCTACTTGGGTGTCAAATTATTCTGAGAAGTTAAGGGGAATGGCTGACTTCAAAAGTGTGATTTATTTATTTTTTTTCGCTTTTCTAAAGTGCAGCATTTTTTAGGGGCAATGCTCCTCTGACTCAGATATTTTGCCTTAGCATTTTGCTTACCCATTGACATTTGTAACCAAACATTTACATGGGCTTTTTAAAAACATGTTGTGCTAACCTTTGCTAAATAAACATCAGTTCAGGAATCAAAAGGATACATTAAGAGGCTTCATTTGTACAATTTTGAGTGTTGCTAATTTTCATGATTTTATCCCAAAACTTGTCTTTGGTGTTTTTCATGAAGATCTATTTCTGAATTCAGCTGGTTTTATGAGAATCTCAGATTATTTTTTAAGGTAAATTTCTAACTTTTGTGGTTGTGGAATTTTTTTTGAATGTTTGAGGTCGGTAAGACTAAAAGTGGCCCCAAAATGTGAATGTACATTAAAGGATTTTTTTGTTGCTACCTACAATAAGTATTTAGACGCCTTAGGAACTGAAAATGTGGCATCTACTTGATTTTTCACAAGTAGTTTCAAGTCCCAGATGGTGCATCCTTTAATTTATATGCAGAGAAGAAAAGGATTTTCTTCAAAAAAGGCTCCTGTAGCATCATACTGTTTGCATAAAGCAGGCACAGTTAACACACAGCAATCAAATACAAACCGAGGCAGAAGTCACTAAAATAATCCTAAAATCACACACATTATCCTTGCACTGAACTAAAATAAAATTGTGATCTCTTTTGAGCTTGTTAAAACAACTTTCAAAAGGATGAACCAGCTGTAAAATCAGTTTTAATTTCAATCATGTTTTCCAACAAACTCCTACATAAAAAATTGATTAAAAAAGTCATTTCTGACTATTTAAACTAAATGGTTTTAATTAAAATTCCAAAAAAGAAGCAAAAAGGTTTAGAATTGACTAGCCCTTCAAAGTTCTGTTGAATATTTTTAAGACTATGTAACTCAAATGCATGGTTTAGTTTCTTTTACACAGCTACATTAAAGTGGCTGTTTTAAATAAGGTTTTGAGATAACCAAGAGAGCGGTTAATTCTCCTTTTCGAAAGAGCATGATTGCAGAGCTATCGTATAATATCCATGTGTCATAAACAGATAAGAAAAGTTAATAGCACAGAAGTACTTTATATCTCTTTGCCTGGAAGGGGTTAACAAGAACAGTGAGCCTGGCTGTCACCTGACCAGAGGACCAATCAGAGGACAGGATACTTTCAAAACTTGAGGGAGGGAAGTTTTTGTGCTGTGCTGTTGGTTTTGGTTGTTGTTCACTCTGGGGGCTCAGAGGGATCAAGACGTGCAACCAGGTTTCTCTCCAATCTCCCTGATACAGATTCAGAATAGTGAGTACTAGATAGATAAAGCGAGTTAGGCTTATGTTTGTTTTCTTTATTTGCAAATGTGTATTTGGTTGGAAGAAGTTCAAATGTGCATTTGGCTGAAAGGAGTTCAAATTGGTATTTTGCTGAAAAGATTTTAATTTGTACTTGTATACTTAGGCTGGGAGGGTGTTCTCAGTGTCTATAGCTAAAACAACCTGTACCTATTCCATCTTAAATGTACAAGATCATTTTTACTGTTTTTCTCTCTTTAATTAAAAGCTTTTCTTGTTTAAGAACCTGATTGTTTTTTTTTATTCTGGTGAGACCCCAGGGGACTGGGTCTAGATTCACCAGGGAATTGGTGGGGAGAAAGGAGGAAAGAGGGAGAGAGAGGCTGATTTTTCTCTGTGCCAGGATTACTTTCTCTCTCAGGGAGAATCTGGGAGGGAGAGAGAGAAGGAGGGAGGAAGGTGAATTGTCCTCTCTGTTTTGTGATTCAAGGAGTTTGAATCACACAGTGATCTTCCAGGGTAACCCAGGGAGGGGAAGCCTGGGAGAGGCAACAGTGAGGGAAAGAGTTTAATTTCCTTGTGTTAAGATCCAGAGGGTCTGGGTCTTGGGGGTCCCCGGGCAAGGTTTCGGGGGGCCAGAGTGTACCAGGCACTGGAATTCCTGGTTGGTGGCAGCGCTACAGGTTCTAAGCTGGTAATTAAGCTTAGAGGAATTCATGCTGGTACCCCATCTTTTTGGACGCTAAGGTTCAGAGTGGGGATTGTACCATGACAACATGGTGGTGGTACGTGTATGGGGGGGTACCCTATGGCCTTTAGGTGTATATGTGGCACCTTTTCCCGCATATTATGCAAATGACAAAATGAGGTGTACAAACACAAATTTTCACACAGGGCTGGAGAATGAGCCTGTCCCACACTCAGCAGCAGTGGCTACTGTCCCACGGGGCTGGGCCCTGTTCCCCATTACAGGCGTTGTGTGGCACTGCAACTTCGTGCATCATGGTTGCAACACCACTCACTCAAATTCGGCCTGGCCACTCCTTCATGACAAAGGAGAGGCCAGGCCAAACCTGAATGGTGCTGCAGCCATGTGCACCAGGTCACAACACCTGGAGAGGGGAGTTGAGTGCAAGGTGGGCTCACTCTCCAGCCCATCACCAATAACTCATCTCCCCACTGGTTGCAAAACCTGGCTCCACTTCTGAACGCGCATATTTCACCTCTGTAATAAAGTCCATCTGTCACATGTACAGTATCTATAAATGGAAATGGATTTCCCCATGCCTTGTGCCATCCTGTGTTTTTTATAGAGAACTTCCACATTATCTAGATTCTATCTGCAGTCAAGGACAAAAAGGTGAAGACTGAAGGAAAACATTGTTTATTCTGTACAGTGCTTCCTGCCATGTGTTCTAGTAGTGCCCTACTGGTAATGTTTTGTAAGCATAAAAACTACACTTCTAAAAATCAAAGGCATCTTAGATTATCTCATTAATAGAAAACTTGTTCATCTGGAGAAAATGTCAGCACACTCTACATAATTTATTTTATTTCCTATTTGGGGTAAAAGTTGCACTGCTTCTGTAAGGGTGAATTTCAAATAAAGACAACTAAGTTACAATCTGAATTGAACCTAATTCAGTCTAAAATCCTTATCTTTAACCATCTTGGACTCAGGAGTCAGAATTTACTAAATCTAAAAAACTCTGCTGCTTAACTCCAAAATACATTAAGATTAAGGTAGCAGTTTCATAGGTCTGCCAGCATCAAAGAGGTAACAAACTTACAATAAACAGAAATGTGGCACATGGTTCTTTATGATGGAACTCTTTTCACATGAATGAATGGGTCTAAATACATGAGCTTTCTTTAAAAAAAGAATCCTTGAAACCTGTGTGATTCTTAGGTTACAAAGATTCTTTTCCTGAGCTTGCTTGATAGGACAAGTGGGCAAGTAATGGTACAGTTCAAGGAGCTGTTTTTTCATTTCCTGATTTTTTTTATTATTATTATTTTAGGGCAGAAATCATAAACTGAATGGAAGAAAGGCTGATATGCTGTTTTAGCTTCTTCTCTAATTCATATGTACCAACTTGTGACAAGCTGTCATTTTAAATCACATCTTTTCCAAAAATCTTTTGGTTTATTTAATACTACCCTTTGAACTCTGCCCATTACACATACTAAAGCAAAGAAGTGAATCCTCAAGAGAAAAGAAATCACTGCTATGAAGGACATCTCCAATTTCAACAAAAGATATTACTGAGGTCAAGCTAGCGTGACAAAGCTACTAAATTCTTCCTGAGCACAAATCAAACTGCAGCTTTGCTATAACCTGCAGTAGCCATTTAAGATGAAGTGGAATATATTCTATAATTAAAAATGACATCTTAATGAACTATGCATATTAACTAGGCTAATTGCAAAGCTCATTGTCTGAATCATTGCAGTAATAACTATGGATCAAGCTAGAAAGTGGTGTGCAAATGTTTGGAAATGTTTTTCATTTCCTTTGACTTTCACTGTGCTTTGCATGGCAGTGAAATAGATTATTAACTTTCACTTTTAGGGCTTCTCTCAGCAGCGCAAATGAGGTAATGGCTCGCCTTTATAGTAGTGTGTCAGCTCTTTTCCCCTTCTTGAAAACTCACTGTAAATGCTATTTGACATGACTCCATTACCATCAGAAATAAAATCAGCTATCCCTATTGACAGAGCAAGAGAGGCTAAAAGCAAACAGGGGAAATCCGGTCAATGTAAGTTAAATAACTGCCCAGTCAAATGGAAATTAACATTAATTAAGCCTGCAATGTGGAAAAGATGAACATATGCAAATATATGACATATGTTTCTATACATATGAAAGAAACAGTAAACACTGGTGGACTAGGTAGCTCAGAAGGTTGGTAATGAGTTATGAAGCTTGTGACTTTATCATTAACAGTCTGAATCCAGCCTGGGTTAAGAGTGACTAAAATTAATTATCTGATTAGTATTTAGAGGCCTATGTGGAAGGTAGACTCAGCCCATGCCCAGCAAGCTTGTGTCTAGATTGCAAAAATCCCTACATAAATCACTACATGACACCCTTTTGGGGCATTTTATGATGAAAAGGGACTGGCAGGCAAGTTAATGCTATGTTAAGGAGAGATTTTAGAGGAAAGACTTATTTCCCCAAATATTACTACAGTACAAGGACAAGACACTAGAATTCAAACAAGTGCACAAGCATTTTTCTATGAGACCAATTGGTATTGTTTAGCATCTCATTGTACAAAAACACAGTTTTTAATATATGTATGTAAGCAATAGAACAATTCTGAATATAAACGCTTTCTTTATAAACCAGGCATTTCCCTTCTTTGGTTGCATTTCTCATGCTTTGGGAATATCACCCTGACAAAGAAATTGGGCTTGAAGCTGAAGATTCATACAACATACTCCTGCAGTCATACAACTGCAACTCTAAATGACTTCAATGAAGGCTGTGGCTCCTCAACACATGAAAAATCAGGCTACTTTGATTTTGGTGTCGAAACAGGTGCCTAAGTATAGGTAATCAAGTTTAACTATTTCGGTGTGACACTTTAACATTAAGAAGAGACAATAAGAGTAGACAAGTAGTGTTTCCAACTATTTATTTTGTAGGTGTATCTGAGAAAAGGAGCATTCTATTTGGGAGAGGAGTGCCCCTTTTGACTATTAATAAGTTCAGGGTTGGCACCCACATAAAGACTCCTTCATAACACATTAGTAAACTACAGAAATAGAATTTTTCTGGTGACAACAAGACATTTTCCTATGTGCTGGGTGAAAGTTACACTCTTGTTTGTGGTCAGATGTTGTCCTTTGTGTCTACTTGAAATAACGGTGTATGCTAGGACATGGATGGGAGTAAAATCTGATATTTATAATGCAACCTTAAAAGAGAAATTTTATTATAGTGAATTTCAAATGCATTGATAGTAGAATTTTGTTTTAAACATACAGTAGGTATTAATTATGCAGAATAATATACCCGAACCAAAAATAAACAAGTGTAAGTAAATAATTAAAGAGTTACAATAATAGAGTCAGGTAGAAATAAAGATTTAGATCAACATAAATGTTATTCTTGTAGTTCTCTGGTCTCATCCCAGCTGTATCACTACAAGAAAGAGAAACCATAAAACAATGTAACTAGTCTCAATAACAGGACTATCATCAGTAATAAAAATAACTGTCCATTCTGAGATTTGGCTTGTATCAGGTAAAGCAATCCATAAAATCAGTCCCCAAAAGTCAGAGATACAGCATATTCAATATTCATATTATGGGCATACTCAAAACTATCTGTAATACAGAGTATTATATTTTAGATTTTTTAGATTTCATAATTTACTCTGACACCTAGGGATATAAATTGCTCCAGAAGATGAACCAGTAGGAGAGAAATATTAAACAGGTTGGACTACCAGACAACTTAACACAAGGCTTATAAAGACTTCATTGCTATCCAGTAAAAATGTACCTAGAAATCAAAGCAAGAATATAAATTAGACTTCAAATTTAGCAACCTCTAAACTTACAAAGACCTACACTCAGAGATATAATGTAGAGATGTAATTTTAGATTGCCGTGCTATCACAACCACCAGCTTGAATATTGAAAAAAAAAATCTTCAAAACATCAGCTTTGAGTTGGAAGAGACAGTTCCAGTGACATACCGTAGTATAAATGAATCAGTTGATTTCCCCACCCCATTGTGAAGGTACAGACTGTCCCTGTTTTGAGAGGCAACAGTAGGCACGTGACATGAGCAGATGAAGAGGAGTCTTCAGTCACAGAAGATAGTTAATAACAACAACAGTCTGGCTACATGGAACAATTGCTTATGAAAGCAAGCTGAAGTCATTCTTGAATGTAAGCTCAGTAAATGGTTAATGGCTACTAAAGAGAGCAGCTGGTTTCACAAAAATAAGATTCACTGCCAAGAGCAAGGGGCAGCATTACAACAAAAAGATGGTGCTGTTTCCAGATGGTGTTGTGAACAGTGCTACTCAACTTAGTGACTTTCCAAATTAAAGCTTCCAATTCCTACAGAAATTACTAGGATCCTTGACAGAAAACCAAATCAAATACTCCCTAAGAAGGCTTTAAAAACATGCAACAGGCCAAAGGGGACACATTTTTCCTTTACAGGAACTACCTTTTTTTCAGTACAGTAATTCAATGTAGAGGATGTATTTCTGACTGCTAACGTGCTCTCTCATACCTATAACAGAAATATAGAAATGGATCTAATCAAAAACTAATCCAAAACTCCTCCCACCCCAAATCCCAAACTGAAATCTGGCCTGGAGTGCCATTCAGATCTAAAAAGCCAGAAAGAGCCTGGCTTTTTGATCCAGTTTAGATGCAGCCATGTCAACTAATTTCACATGATTTCTGCCATTTTTGCTAAAATGTCATGAGCTTTTAGTGCTCTCTGAATAATCCTGAAGCCTACAACGGGCTGAGCATCAAACCTTAAGTCCAAACATGAGTCAAATCCTGTTCCAGTCACTGCCTTCTGATTCCCTCTCTAGAGACACCTATGGGCTATATATTCACATATGAAAGAAAGAGAACAGCGATAGAGAGAATTTACGCCTTGTCTAAATAGGCCTTTTCTTTGTCTATAGACTCTGTGAATGTGTTTGTGTTTTTATGGATATAACCAAGGACTTGATTGTTTCATATCTGTCCCAATTATCAAGTTAAGCAGAATCCAAGGAGCACCTTTACCTCACATAAGGTATTTCTACTGAGATAAGACCTCTTAGGAAATTTAGAGCTGAGGTAGGAATTACTTGGGAGAAAATTAAGGCAATATTTTTAAAAAGTTAAAGAGCCTTAACAGGAGGAAAGACATTAAAGCAAAGTGTATCAGGACTGCCAGATCACCTGAAAATTAACAACTCATACAATTAAATGACAGTTGCCTCAAAGCACAAATGATTTGAAGTTGAAAGGAAAGATCTCCTGTGATTATATCATATTGTTAAACAGAATCCTAAGGAGGTCAGAGGTTCTTTGCCTGACACAAGCAATATCATAAGCTGAAGGCATTTTTTCTGTGGGCTAGAATGGGTATATAGTGCACAAAAAGGTTTGTGACTATTCAGTTGAGTTTTTAAATGAATTTGCTTATGTCAGATACCTGCCTTTTCTGGATTTGTATTTTTTTATTTGTTGTGTGTTGTTTTTTTCACCAACATCCATGCTGTTAAGTTTTACTAGCATGAATGTTCACAGAAAGAGAATCTTAGAGTCATAGGTACAAACATAATCAGAGACACCAAAGTTCATATTTGCATGCAGGAACATTTGCTCTAGGCGTGCTCCTGTGTTCCTCCATCAAACAGAAAAAGACCATTGTGACTTCTCTGACCAATCACTATTAAACAACATAGCTGGGATAGTGAGCAATACTCATAGAAAACTATTCCTGGTCAAGCTATAAAGTGAAAAAAATAATGGTGCAAAAACTGCGTTGAACAATTCTGAACAAATACATAAGAGGAAAACTCAATCTGCTCATAGATCTTCCGCAAGCAGGAAGAGGCTGCCTATTGTCAAATAATTTATTGTTCTTATTATTCACATAGCTCAGCAATATCTAAACGATGACCCTCAAGGCTCTAAACTGTAGCCCTGGAGCATGACTGGGTGACAATGAAAATGGTCTGTCTGTGAATTGAAACTTTGTCCCAAGACCTGTAAGTTTTACGCAAGTGTTTGAATCAGCACCACAGTTACGGGGAGGATGTGGAGGGCACTGCCTCCCCAGATGACACCCACTGATTCCCTTGCAGCCCCAGAAGCAGCTATGGTGTAAGCTGGGAGCCCTCCAAGTCCCTTCCCTGCTGCAGTTGCTCAGCAGCTTCCCCCACTATCCAGCTGCTGTGTTGCAGGGAAGGCTGGCGAGTAGCTTTGACCGCTCCATTGCCTGCTTCCCTGCTGGGCTGAGGGAGCCTCTGGACGGCTTATGTGGGCACCCCTCTTCCACACAGCCAACCAGCACAACTCAGAAGAGGAGGGGAAAGGAGGAGAGCTGAGAACCAGCTAGAAGTTGCGGCTCCATGATTCTCCGCCCCAGTCCTAGAGCAGATTAGAGCGCTCTAAAGTGCACCAATAGGCTATGGTCTCCAGGGGACCATGAAGCAGCTGGGATGGCCAGAGCACAGTCCACTCCAACCACACCCCTTCCCTGCAGGCTGTGAGTAGAGAAAGGGAGAGATGTAGGGGCTGGTGATTCCTGTTCTCTGCAAGGGATCTGTGGGTGATTTATGCTCCCTCTGCCCCACTCATGCAGTCCAAAGAAAGCACAACAGAGTAGAGACTCCGCCTCGAAGTACTGAGTGTGACCCTTGACTTTTTGAAACAGTACGTCTGGCCCTGACACTGCAAGTATTGGACACCACTGATCCAGTAATACTGAGGATTACATTTCTCATTCCCTGGAGGAAGGCTATACCAGCTGAAAGCAGGTTTCATTTTCACTTGACTTGAAATGAAGACAAATAATATAAATATTTGAAGCTTTTTACTTTTTACTTGAATGCAGTACGGAGATGTCTATTTAATACTGGATAAGCTATACAGATTTTGCCACACTGACTAACATTTATTTCATTTTTGCATTTGGTCAAAATTAGAACTATATAATCTAAATAAAGGTTAATTACGTTCTTCATTCCAATGCTGTATTCACTGATGTGATACTTAATACTGTCTATAGGATGTATTCAGAAATGTGATGAAAAATCTAAATGACCACAATTTTCAGTAAGAATTCAAGGATATAAAACATCTTTTAGTCTCAAAAATTAAAACTTTAAAGTAAAATTTGTTCTTTGGTCATTTTTCATTTCTTATGAACCATCCAGCTTTACAATTCCAAACAGCGAGCTTCTTTTACTAAAATAAATATTTCAAACAATATATAAACACATAAAAATGTTGACAATGACAAAAATCTATTTTGGTGACAGCACACAGTGCACTAACAAAGTCATTTAATAACATCAGCCATGGGATCTAAGCATTCCAAAGTGACATAATGAGACTGTGTTGCTATAAAGGATAATTTACAGGTAATAACACTTAGCTAGAAGCCAAATTACTTTTAATATCACATATGTGTATGTGTAAGAAAGAGAATATTACTGGAATTAAAAAGAAAGGCATTAGTACTGCCAGAACAATCCGAGCTTTATTGAAATGCTCTTCAATTAGGGGGGAGAGGGAGAGTTGTGTTCTCTCTTGGCAGTATAATTTTCTTGTCATCTATGTATGGTTTTGCACATCATGGGGCAAAGACACTAGCTGACCTAAGCAGACAATTCAATTAGTTTAGTGAAAGCTATTTCACCTGATAGATGACCTGCTTTCCTCTTGCTCAACCTTTTTTTCAAAAAAAGTAATGAATACATAAGCATATGCCAACCTGTTGTAAAACACTGCAAAAATAATTCATTGCTGCCTTGCACCACGTGATATCATTTACACCTATAGGAAGTGAATGTAACATACTATATCTGGTTCTAGGGTGACCAGATGCCCCGATTTTACAGGGAAAGTCCTGATTTTTGGGTCTCTTTCTTATATAGGCTCCTATTACTCCCCACCCACTGTCCTGATTTTTCACACGTGCTTCTGGTCACCCTACCTGGTTCTCATTTACATTCAGGCATACATTATACCAGTCTAGTCATGTGAAGGGGCTTTAAAGTGAGTAACTCCCACTTCAGAGCCCTTTTATAATGCCAGAGCCACTTAAAGTGGCTCTTGTGTAAATGAGAATTGGGCTCTGCCATTCTGTTCTGGTAGCCTTTTAAACTCACTTTGCACAGGTGTAAATGACAACATAAGGAGCAAGAGTGGAGAATCAAGCTCACCGTGAGTGATCAGAGTGGAGCTCAGTAGTTGCACCTTTCTCTGTAATTTCACTGCAACCTAGCTAATATTAGAGGCATTTGACATTATATTTAAAAAACTCAGACACTACCACCAGCAGACACAAAACTCACTTGTTCTGCCTGCCAACGATCTAATGAAAGCAGGCAAACCCCTTCAACCCCATCGTTGAAGTAGACAAATGGGCAACACACATACTCCCTTTATCATGACAGAAAATAACATTCTTATGAATTTCCCCAGTCACTGACCTAGATCTTCACAAGTGACTGGTGATTTTGTGAGCCTCAAAGGGCAGAACTCCAGGTGCCTTAAAAGGGAATGATTTTCAGGAACTCCTGAGCACTTACACTCTGGAAATCAGATCCCTTTAAGGTATCTCAAGTTGGGCATCCAAAATCACTAGCCACTTCTGAACATTTTGGCCATCAGCTTTCCATAGTAGAATAAATCTAAATGAGAATTCTATGGAGGTTCAAAGAAACCCAGCTGGTACTATTTGCAAGAGTTATGAAAGGAAGTCTCTTGAGTACCAGCAAAGACATAACTTAGATTTTTGGATTGAAGGAGGGTAAAAGTAATTTTAAAAAATCTAATTTGGAAGGTCTGGTCCTGACTGCAAGCTTTTTCTTACTCCTGTTAGCTAGTGAGATGGTCACCTCCACCCTCCATTTGTGACTGTCAAGTGGAAAGGGATACGCAAAAGCTATTAATGAAAAATATTACAAGCATATATTCTCAGATTGCCAAGACTAGAAAAATCCATGATGGAGATTTTGTATTCATCAGATGAAAGTACTGCAGATGGACAAAGTAATGAATAGATTACTCAGGACAGTTTTCTGATGGGAAACATTATACCAATGCCTAGCACCACACAATAAATCCAATCTCAGTAAGAAAGCAGAACTAACACTGTAATATATGCAGTAGAATGACTGTGACTTCAACATCAGAATGTCTGAGATACCTCAGTGCAATTACACAAAGTGCCAAGGAACTCCTTCAGAAATGTTAATTAGTTGTACGGGCACACCATATATTCAGGCAGACTATGTTCAGCACAGGCACAGCATAGGCACAAACATAGAGACATTGGTTATGATGAGCTAGAACCAGAACCAGCCCTATGGTTGCTATGAAGCTCAATGACATATGTCCCCTGATTAGCAGGTAACTGGAACTGTAAATGAGAATCTTAGTTTGTTTGCTTTTCTTTAAAGGTAAGTTTTTAGTTCCTTCCCCTCTGAATATATTGTATCTTAGAAAGCATAAACCAATATAAACCCATTGCTACAGACTGCCACTCATTTTTCAAAATGATCTCAGTTCATTCACTCTTTCCCCAATAGTCCCTCATGTCCGCCCTTTGTAATATATGAAAAATCTGTTTTTTTGGAAGCATCTCAGATAAGTTTGTAGTATGGCCTACCTCAACTATTCAAAAACCATGCTTCCAGTCCCCATCAATCCGGAGATTGGCTTAAAAATGAGAATTAAAATATAAGTGTTTTTTTTGCCTTCTGTTTTGCAGAACTTTTAGAGTTCATGTTTTCAAGCTTTCCTTCACAACCATGAGGGCTAGAAACTTTTTTTAAATTAATTAAAATTGCGATTTTTCCCATGAACATTCAACTCCAGGAGCTGGGGTTTTAAGTAAAAATACCCAACATATTGAGTCTTATAATAATATCCTGAGAGCTGACAACAACAAATTTGTGAGTGTATGGAGGCTATGCACTAAGGACACTTTTTCAGTGGGCTAAGGAAGGGGCAGGGCAATGTCACAGACCCACGCCTGCTCTGCCAACATGCACACACTTTCCATGTAAAATGAGTCAATATAGGTTGGGATATAGCCACAGAATCATCTTGAACCCCTCCCCCTCCCTCACTGCCCTCAAACCTAGCAAGGTGCATAGCATAGCAGTGTGATCATGAGACACAGGAATCAATTATGTTTGGTTGTGGGAGTGAAGTGAAAAATTGTTTCACAAGCCTATGCAAAAAGGCTAATGAGAGCTCTGAGACATACCAGCTACTTCAACACCTCACATCAGTTGTGAGGCACAAGAAAGATGTCTTTCAACCCCTCTGGAACAATGGACACTCATTATAAATGTGACTGTACTCTGGTTCTACAGTGACCGCCAACCTCACACTCGATGAAGAACTAAATGTTCGCATTGAAAAGGCTGCCACCACCTTTAGCAGACTAATTACAATAGCATGGAACAACTCAAAGCTTACCATCAAGACCAAAATGCTAGTGTACCGAGCCTGCATCCTCAGCACTCTCATGTGTGCTGGGGAACTTATGCTCATCAGGAGAAAAGGTTAAATGGTTATCACCTATGCTGTTTACGCCACACACTCAGCACCAAATGGCAAGACAAAGTCACCAACACAGAGGTTCTTCAAAGGGCAAATTTACCAAGTGCAACACCTCTGTTCAAGCAAAGATGACTGCACTGGCTGGGCCATCTGAGTAAGTTGGAAGATGGATGCATACCCAAGGGCATGCTATACAGGGAGCTATCAGAGGGAACAACAACAACAGAATATCCAAAGCTTCGCTATAAAGACACATGCAAGCGAGATATGAAGGAATTTGGAATTGATCCTGACCGATGGGAAATCTTGGCAAGTGATCGTAACTAGTGGCGCATTGTCTCCATCAGGGTATCAAAGTCCATGACAGGAACTGTCTCCTAAAGCTTGAAGAGAAAAGAGCCCGTAGGAAGCAAGCAGCTCCCAACCAAGATACATATTCAGTATTTGCAACAGCTACTAAAGATCAGGCAAATCTCGGATTGGACTAGTCAGTCATATGAGACATTGCAGTGGGATCTGGTGAAAATTCCACTGAGGAATTAATATGGGGTGGCAGTTTGGGATGCTGGGCAACTGCCAATTAACATTCTCCACTTACAGTGAAAAGCCTTTTCCCAACCATAAGGCAAATTCTAATACCCTCACTCCATGTGAGGGTCTGGAGGTCCCTCATGGGAACGGAATTGGCAGCAGAATTCTAGGATCTAATACCGGACTTCTGGTGCTTCAGTGGCATAAGCACTTTCATAGGCAGGCTACAGGAAAAAAGGGAGAAGCCCAAAGATACAATACCACTTGGATGTGAATTTTTCCACTTAGAAAGGATGTGCAACCCTGACGCCTGGCCCTATGTAACAATCACCAAGCAGAAACCTACCCACTGAACGGGTTTTCCTTGTGAGGGAGTAGGGTAGTTTACAAAAGATGGTAAGAAAGAAAGCCAAACCACCCACACAACTCTGTGTTTTATGCTCAAACAAAACTAATTCTGTAGTTATTTATATTTTTGGTACGAATATGAACCAGGCTAGAAGCAGGATCAATATTGCACTATAGTATGCCAGGATAAAATTGTGCTATACCAGAAATAATAATATTTATGTAGGGCAACATTTCGCAAACTTGGTGGCCTAACTTTAGGCTTCAAATTACACATTTAAGCATCTAAACAGAAGTGTACTGCTTTTCAGTGGTGGTGAGCTATGCTCCCTCTAAGATGTGTGCCTGCGCAGCTGCACAGTAGTCCATCAATGGCCACACACCTGAAGAGGAGAGCCACAGAGGTGCGTAGCCACAGGGGCCTGCAGAGGAGAGAGGTGTAAGGTGAGGTGGGGAATAGGGGGTGGGCATGCAGGGTGTGCTTGGGACATGCAAGGCTGTGGCCAGGGGAGAGGCGTCTCTCTCCCGGCCCCAGGGCTGCTGCGGCAGGGAGAGGGTTGGGGGGAATCCTCTGTCCCCACTGCAGTCCAGGGCAGCCTGCACCCCAAACCCCTCATCTCCGGCCCCACCCCAGAGCCCGCACCCCCGCACACACACCTCAACCCTCTGCCCCAGCCCTGAGCCCCCTCCCACACTCCAAACCCCTCGGGCCCACCCCTCCCACATATCACCTCCATATTGGTGCACATAACAAAGTTCATTCCACACCTGGATGAAAAAAATTAGAGGAATATTGGTGGTGAGCTCTTGCAGCTCCCACTGATTTCACTGTGAGTTGTGGCTGCTCAGTGCTTCCTAAAGGAAAACAACTTCTGTTTAGGTGGCTGACGACGAAATCTGCAGTATAAAGTTAAAGTGCCATGTTTGTAAATGTTGGTCATATTGCCCAAAAGTTTACTGGTTGCTTTAAATGTGTATACATCTAAATAATTGAAAACTTCAACAGCAGAAGCCCAGAACTTAGTATGTTCCATCCCTGTGCATACCCCTAGAAAATATTTAGGTCAGCAGACTGTGATTTCAACTTTTTTGTACGTATGTGGTATTAAAGAGTTATCAGGCACCTTGCTCTTTGACTTCTGAAACACACACACCCTCAAAGGAAAGTTTAGTTCTGTGAGCTACTTGGAGGATAATTTTATCAACATCTAATACGTCTTTGGCATTAACAAGCTGTTAGACATGCAACCAGGAGTCTTTTCCATAGCAGTATGGATTATTTGTCCTTTGTGAGCCAACCTAGAAGAAAAAAAGACAGCTCTGGAATTGATATATTATGCAGCTTTTGTCAAAGATTGACCTGTATGTTTTCCATAAAACATAACCCTGAACATTTTGCTATTTATCTTTGAGCAAAGTAAAATTAAGCATAAAAGTATCATTGATATTTGGAGGAAATACAAAAGTGAAAACCCATGCAACCCTACTGAAAAAAGATAGTATCATCTTAAGAGATCTGCTTTCCGTGTGTACTGAAAGTCACATCTGTCTTCCATAGTAATAAAAAGGTTGTACTACCTCTACTTTTACTCCTGTTTGGCCCTAAAGATTCAACACAGCTGTGGAAGAGGGAGATGGAGTCTATTTTTGCTGGTGCAGTGTCAACCAAATTCTTAATGAAATTCTAACTAAAGGGCCAAATTCTGCCTCATGGAAAGGAATTTAAAAACAAATACTTCTTGATAAATATAGACTAAATATAACTAGTGGGGCAGGAGAACTGGTAAAAAAAAATTGTGAACTAGATCCCTATTACAATGACAAGATTTGAGCAGTGCACGGTTTCGTCTTAACCTTCTTAGCATGAAGCTAGAGAACACATCAGTCTTTACAGTAATGCTCTAAATGGATTTACTGCCCGCTGAAGCATTAATTGAAAAATGTAGCTGGTTTTCAACATACATAGTGTTAAGAGTTGTTTCTAGCACTTCTTCGTACAATGGAGTCTTACAACAAACTCACAATATCTCTGCACTATTGTACTAGCCAAGTCATGATTCAGATCAAACAAGGCAACCACTGAGTTGAGAAGAGCATTAACAAAAACAAAAGCTCCTCAATTCCCACCAAGCCTATTATTGAAAAAGTTCCTCCTCACTCCCCTGGTTGCGTGTATATTATTTGTGAGTGTCTTCATACAGTGCCAACCACGGCCCAGACCTTCCCACAGCCACTACTGCAGAACGTCAGCATGTCTTCTTACTGGTACACAGCTGCATCACTGGGAGACAGCAGAACATTAAATTCCTTTCTTCATGTTCCCAAACCAAATCACTTCAAAACTCCAAACATGTGAAGATCATATCACATCCACTGACGCATGATTCATAATAACTGTAAATCTTCTGCCTGTGATTTTCTAACTAAAACATTGACATGAACAGTTTTTAGGCAGCTTTCAAGGTTCCCCCACAGAAAGCACATACCACATAGTATCAGAGTGGTTAAATGCAACCTCCACAAACAAACCTATGCCTTTATTCCCTGTTAGAGTGGCAACTTCTAGCAAACAACACACCAATGTCCTATTTTTTGTAATTGCAATTTCTAGACACTTCTCTTTTCAATACTGTGGTTGCTCTGTTCAGCAAATTCTTCCATTTTCCTCAGCAGAACAGAATTAAATAGGGTAATTTATCATCATACTTCAATGTAAAACATCTCCAATTTGTATGGTCATTTCAGATACAATGTAATGAAATGTTCTCTGGTAGCAGTTATAAAAACACAAGCTACCAAAATATATGTTTGCACAGTATCAAAGAAAAATAATTATTCTCGGAAAAAGGGATGGGTAGAGGGAAGAGAAATATTGGTTCTGTCACTAATGAAACCAAGTCATTGCATTTCTAAAGAGACTAAGAGATTGCCTTTCTCTGATACAGAGGCATAATTTTGCAAGCACTCACACAAAATTTATGTTGTAGTCCTAAATCCTAGTGGCTATATATTAAAATGTTGCACAGCATGGAAAACAAGGTATAAAATACGCATTTTAAAATGCCCTAAATCCTGATAAATGAGGAAGCACTGACAGGATCTCACACAATAGACAAGAGGAAGAACTCAGGAGTAGTAAACATAAGAGAGATTCTTTATTCAAAATGCTGGACACACACAAACTCTGCATCTCTCTAGCTGTCTAGCTTGCAGCTTGTGTTGCTCATTGTTATGACATGGAGTCCTGGGCTGGATTAAATAATAATGCACTGGAATGCTGATGAAGTTTGCAAATGACATAAAGACTTCTTCGTATATAATGAAGACCACAGGTCACTGATACAGAGCGTGCTGGATCATTTGGTAAACTGGATGCAGGAAAACAATATAAATTTCAATATGGCCAAATATACAGTTATATAGCTACAAAATTAGAATGTTGGCCATACTTACGTGGTGGGGGACTGCAACCTGGAAAGCAATGACTCTGAAGAGGACTTGGGGGTCACAGTGGATAATCAGCTGAACATGAGCTTCCAGTGTGACTCTGTGGCTGAAAGGGTTAATGTGATCCTTGGATGCATACACAGGCAATCTTGAGCAGGAGCAGAGAGGATGTTTTACCTCTGTATTTGGCACTGGTGAGACTGCTGTTGGAATACTGTGTCCCGTTCAAGAAGGATGTTGATAAACAGAAGAGGCTTCAGCAAAGAGCCATGAGAATGATTAAAGAATGGGAAAACATGCCTCATAGTGAAAGAGTGATACTTTTGGTCAGCTTTCTGCCCGAGGATACGCTGGCTGATTGGGGTCCACTACAGCAGTTCTCTCCCTCCCTTCATCCAGCTTTGTCTTGTTAGGGTTTCCTTT